>NC_134361.1:186326670-186504170 GCF_048569485.1 Anomaloglossus baeobatrachus
CTAATTATAGTAATCATGTTATATAATTTACTATAATAAAGATTTATAATAAAACTAATTTAGAATTATATAATTAAAATTTATAATATTATTATTAATAATAATAATAATAAAAAATTGTGTGAATGCACACTAAGTTTTTGGAGCAGAAAATGGCTATACACTATACAATGACTGTAGCCATTGGGCAGAAAAGCCATGTTTTTGAGGAAGATTTGGCAATATTCAAAAATTCCTTAAAAAAAACTCCATGTGCACATCCCCTAATTCTTCTCAGGGTTCAGTAACCTTTATGGGTGTTCCTAAAAACTACAATACCCAGCATGCTGATGTACTGCAATTTTCTGACCTAAATGTGTGTCCGTTACAAAATTAGTAACAATCTATATATATAATTGCCTTATTCTGTCTGTCTGTCTGTCTGTCTGTCTGTCTCTGTCTGTCTGTCATGCTCCAAAATTGTGTCCTTACGGTGACACAAAGCTGATTGGCCGCTGAGCTCGCCATGGCCCCGCCCCCCACACCGATTGGCCACTCGCCCAGGCTGCGCCCCCACACGGATTGGCTAGCCGCTCGCCCAGGCTCCGCCCCCCCCACAGATTGGCCTCTTGCCCCGGCACCCTGCAGGCATTGGCAATTCGGCCACGCCCCGCCCCCCTCACGCAATGCACGCTAGCTCTGGCCCCCCGCCCCCTCCCTCCCCCCGCGCATTCCCCGAACTGACACGGCTGTCACCGAGGTGAGTACTGTACTTCCCCCCCCCCCTCCCCCCCCCCCGAACTGACACGGCTGTCACGGAGGTGAGTACAGTACTACCCCACCCCCACCCCCACCCCCCCCCGGCCCCCGCTCGCACGGGAGTGGTGTGGATACGTTGGTAACCATGCTCGCATGGTTACAAGCGCATCAAGGTCCTGCTGCGGCGGAAGATCCACACGCACACACATAACAGCACACACACAAACATACACACACATCAGATCACACTCACTCTCACACACACCTCACACACACCTCATACACACCTCACACACACCTCACACACACCTCACATCGCATCCACACACTCACATCGCATCCACACACTCACAGCATCCGGCGATATCGCTTGCTTCTCGGCCTCGATACTGTGCTGTTGTGACCTTCCAGGACCTGACGGAGGATCACATGGCCAGAGGCATGTGGTATCTCCGGATGTTGTGAGTGTGAGCGCGTATGTGCGATATCGTCAGTGTCTGTGTGTGTGTGTATGCGATCGGGTGTGTGTGAGTGTATGCGATCGGGTGTGTGTGAGTGGATGCGATCGGGTGTGTGTGAGTGGATGCGATCGGGTGTGTGTGAGTGGATGCGATCGGGTGTGTGTGAGTGGATGCGATCGGGTGTGTGAGTGTCGGCAGAGGAGCACGGCGTGCTGGAGGAGGCTGGGAGCAGAGAGGCTGATCATGGGGAAGGCTGGGAGGGGGAGGCTGATGCTGGGGGAGACTGGGAGGGGAAGGCTGATGCTGAAGGAGGCTGGGAGGGGGAGGCTGGGAGGAAGGAGGCTGGGAGGAGAGAGGCTGATCCTGGGGAAGGCTGGGAAGGGGAGGCTGATGCTGAGGGAGGCTGGAAGGAGAGAGGCTGATGCTGGGGGAGGCTGGAAGGAGAGAGGCTGAGGCTGGGAGGAGGGAGGCTGATGCTGGGGAAGGCTGATGCTGAGGGAGGCTGGGAGGGGAAAGCTGATGCTGGGGAAGGCTGGGAGGACGGAGGCTGGGAGGAGAGAGGCTGATCCTGGGGAAGGCTGGGAGAGGGAGGCTGATGCTGGGGGAGGCTGGAAGAAGAGAGGCTGATGCTGGGGGAGGCTGGGAGGAGAGAGGCTGATGCTGGGGAAGGCTGGGAGGAGAGAGGCTGATGCTGGGGACAGAGAGGAGAGGCTGATGCTGGGAGGAGAGAGGCTGATGCTGGGATGAGAGAGGCTGATGCTGGGAGGAGAGAGGCTGATGCTGGGGGAGGCTGGGAGGGGGAGGCTGATGCTGGGGGAGGCTGGGACGAGGGAGGCTGATGCTGGTGGAGGCTGATGCTTGGGGAGGCTGATGTTGGGGGAGGCTGGAAGGAGAGAGGCTAATGCTGGTGGAGGCTGATGCTTGGGGAGGCTGATGCTGGGGGAGACTGGGAGGGGAAGGCTGATGCTAAGGGAGGCTGGGAAAGGGAGGCTGAGAGGAAGGAGGCTGGGAGGAGAGAGGCTGATCCTGGGGAAGGCTAGGAACGGGAGGCTGATGCTGAGGGAGGCTGGAAGGAGAGAGGCTGATGCTGGGGGAGGCTGGAAGGAGAGAGGCTGATGCTGGTGGAGGCTGATGCTTGGGGAGGCTGATGCTGGGGGAGACTGGGAGCGGAAGGCTGATGCTGAGGGAGGCTGGGAGGGGGAGGCTGGGAGGAAGGAGGCTGGGAGGAGAGAGGCTGATCCTGGGGAAGGCTGGGAACGGGAGGCTGATGCTGAGGGAGGCTGGAAGGAGAGAGGCTGATGCTGGTGGAGGCTGGAAGGAGAGAGGCTGATGCTGGGGAAGGCTGATGCTGAGGGAGGCTGGGAGGGGAAAGCTGATGCTGGGGAAGCCTGGGAGGACGGAGGCTGGGAGGAGAGAGGCTGATCCTGGGGAAGGCTGGGAGAGGGAGGCTGATGCTGGAGGAGGCTGGAAGGAGAGAGGCTGATGCTGGCGGAGGCTGATGCTGGGAGAGGCTGGAAGGAGAGAGGCTGATGCTGGTGGAGGCTGATGCTTGGGGAGGCTGGGAGAGGGAGGCTGATGCTGAGGGAGGCTGGGAGGAGGGAGGCTGGGAGAGGTAGGCTGAGAGAAGAGAGGCTGATGCGCACACACACACACACACACACACACACACACACGCGCGCGCACTGCACAACACACCACACACACACACACACACTGGGAACCACAAACAACTGCCCTACACAGACACCCACACACACAGACAACGCTGCACACACACAACACCCAACACACAAACACCGCGGCACACACAAATATACGCACATACCGCACAACACACACATTGCACAAAACATACCTCCCCCCAAAACACACCACACACACACAAACCGCGCAACACACACACAATGCTACAGACACACAGCACTCCACAAACAACGCAACACACGCAACACACATACAACACCGCTCTCACCCCCCGTCACACCCAGACAACACCCAGAACATGTACAGCGCCTACACAAACACTTGGTAACTACACACAACAACATCTGTATATATGTAATATATATATATATATATATATATATATATATATATATATATATATATATATATAAACAAAAATCATACATGAACTACACAATACGTAAATTCTAGAATACCCGATGCGTAGAATCGGGCCACCTTCTAGTCTATATATATATAATTGCCTTATTCTGTCTGTCTGTCTGTCTGTCATGCTTCAAAATTGTGTCCTTCCGGTGACATTGTGTCCTTACGGTGACACAAAGCTGATTGGCCGCTGGGCTCGCCATGGCCCCGCCCCCCACACGGATTGGCCTCTCGCCCCGGCTCTCTGCAGGCCCCGCCCCCCTCACGCAATGCACGTTCGCTCTGGCCCAACTGACACGTAGCTCCGATTCCCAGGTGAGTACACACACACACATCAGATCACACTCACTCTCACACACACCTCACACATCACATCCACACACTCACAACATCCTGGGATATCGCTTGCTTCTACACCGGCTCCGTCAGGATCCCAGCAGCGCCAGACATAACCTTGCGATGCTGGGATCTTGACGGAGCCCGTGAACGCTGGTAACCATTATACACATCGGGTAACTAAGGTCCCTTAGTTACCCGATGTGTATCATAGTTACCAGTGTACACCGGCTCACACTCACTCTCACACACACCTCACACATACATCACATCGCATCCACATACTCACAGCATCCGGAGATATCGCTTGCTTCTCGGCCTCGATACTGTGCTGTTGTGACCTTCCAGGACCTGCCGGAGGATCACATGGCCAGAAGCATGTGGTATCTCCGGATGTTGTATCAGCGCGTATGTGCGATTTCGTCAGTGTCTGTGTATGCGATCGGGTGTGGGTGGGTGAGTGTATGCGATCGGTTGTGTGTGTGAGTGTATGCGATCGGTTGTGTGTGTGAGTGTATGCGATCGGGTGTGTGTGAGTGTCGGCAGAGGAGCACGGCGTGCTGGAGGAGGCTGGGAGCAGAGAGGCTGATCTTGGGGAAGGCTGGGAGGGGGAGGCTGATGCTGGGGGAGACTGGGAGGGGAAGGCTGATGCTGAAGGAGGCTGGGAGGAGAGAGGCTGATCCTGGGGAAGGCTGGGAAGGGGAGGCTGATGCTGAGGGAGGCTGGGAGGAGAGAGGCTGACGCTGGGGAAGGCTGGAAGGAGAGAGGCTGAGGCTGGGAGGAGAGAGGCTGATGCTGGGGAAGGCTGATGCTGAGGGAGGCTGGGGGGGAAAGCTGATGCTGGGGAAGGCTGGGAGGAGAGAGGCTGATCCTGGGGAAGGCTGGGAAGGGGAGGCTGATGCTGAGGGAGGCTGGAAGGAGAGAGGCTGATGCTGGGGGAGGCTGGAAGGAGAGAGGCTGAGGCTGGGAGGAGAGAGGCTGATGCTGGGGAAGGCTGGAAGGAGAGAGGCTGAGGCTGGGAGGAGAGAGGCTGATGCTGGGGAAGGCTGATGCTGAGGGAGGCTGGGAGGGGAAAGCTGATGCTGGGGAAGGCTGGGAGGACGGAGGCTGGGAGGAGAGAGGCTGCCCCTGGGGAAGGCTGGGAGAGGGAGGCTGATGCTGGGGGAGGCTGGAAGGAGAGAGGGTGATGCTGGGGGAGGCTGGAAGGAGAGAGGCTGATGCTGGGGGAGGCTGATGCTGGGGGAGGCTGGGAGGACGGAGGCTGGGAGGAGAGAGGCTGATCCTGGGGAAGGCTGGGAGAGGGAGGCTGATGCTGGAGGAGGCTGGAAGGAGAGAGGCTGATGCTGGGGGAGGCTGGAAGGAGAGAGGCTGATGCTGGGGGAGGCTGGGAAGAGAGAGAGGCTGGGAGGAGAGAGGCTGATGCTGGGGAAGGGTGGGAGGAGAGAGGCTGATGCTGGGGACGGAGAGGCTGATGCTGGGAGGAGAGAGGCTGATGCTGGGATGAGAGAGGCTGATCCTGGGGAAGGCTGGGAGGGGGAGGCTGAGAGAAGAGAGGCTGATGCTGAGGGAGGCTGAGGCTGGGGTAGGCTGGGAGGAGAGAGGCTGATGCTAGGGACAGAAAAGGCTGATGCTGTAAGGAGAGAGGCTGATGCTGTGAGGAGAGAGGCTGATGCTGTGATGAGAGAGGCTGATGCTGTGATGAGAGAGGCTGATGCTGTGATGAGAGAGACTGATGCTGGGAGGAGAGAGGCTGATGCTGGGAGGAGAGAGGCTGATGCTGGGAGGAGAGAGGCTGATGCTGTGTGCAGAGAGGCTGATGCTGTGTGCAGAGAGGCTGATGCTGGGAGGAGAGAGGCTGATGCTGGGAGGAGAGAGGCTGATGCTGTGTGCAGAGAGGCTGATGCTGCGGGCAGAGAGGCTGATGCTGGTGCAGCATGGGGGATGGAGCACGATGGGGGGTGCGCAGCATGGGGGATGGAGCACGATGGGGAGTGCGCAGCATGGGGGATGGAGCACGTTTGGGAGTGCGCAGCATGGCGGATGGACCACGTTTGGAAGTGCGCAGCATGGAGGATGGACCACGTTTGGGAGTGCGCAGCATGGAGGATGGAGCACGTTTGGGAGTGCGCAGCATGGCGGATGGAGCACGTTTGGGAGTGCGCGCAGCATGGCGGATGGAGCACGTTTGGGAGTGCGCAGCATAGCGGATGGACCACGTTTCGGAGTGCGCAGCATGGCGGATGGACTACGTTTGGGAGTGCGCAGCATTGCGGATGGACCACGTTTGGGAGTGCGCAGCATTGCGGATGGACCACGTTTGGGAGTGCACAGCATGGCGGATGGAGCACGTTTGGGAGTGCGCAGCATGACGGATGGAGCACGTTTGGGAGTGCGCAGCATGGCGGATGGAGCACGTTTGGGAGTGCGCAGCATGCCGGATGGTGCACGATGGGGAGTGCGCAGTATGGCGGATGGAGCACGTTTGGGAGTGCGCAGTATGGCGGATGGAGCACGTTGGGGAGTGCGCAGCATGGCGGATGGAGCACGTTTGGGAGTGCGCAGCATGGCGGATGGAGCACGTTTGGGAGTGCGCAGCATGGCGGATGGAGCACGTTTGGGAGTGCGCAGCATGGCGGATGGAGCACGTTTGGGAGTGCGCAGCATGGCGGATGGAGCACGTTTGGGAGTGCGCAGCATGGCGGGTGGAGCACGTTTGGGAGTGCGCAGCATGGCGGGTGGAGCACGTTTGGGAGAGCGCAGCATGGCGGGTGGAGAACGTTTGGGAGTGCGCAGCATGGCGGATGGAGCATGATGGGGGGTGCGCAGCATGGCGGATGGAGCACGTTTGGGAGTGCGCAGCATGGCGGATGGAGCACGTTTGGGAGTGTGCAGCATGGCGGATAGAGCACGATGGGGAGTGCGCAGCATGGCGGATGGAGCACGTTTGGGAGTGCGCAGCATGGGGGATGCAGCACGATGGGGAGTGCGCAGTATGGCGGATGGAGCACGTTTGGGAGTGCGCAGCATGGCTGATGGACCACGTTTGGGAGTGCGCAGCATGGCGGATGGAGGACGTTTGGGAATGCGCAGCATGGGGGATGCAGCACGATGGGGAGTGCGCTGCATGGGGGATGGAGCACGATGGGGGGTGCGCAGCATGGGGGATGGAGCACGTTTGGGAGTGCGCAGCATGGCGGATAGAGCACGATGGGGAGTGCGCAGCATGGCGGATGGAGCACGTTTAGGAGTGCGCAGCATGGGGGATGCAGCAAGATGGGGAGTGCGCAGTATGGCGGATGGAGCACGTTTGGGAGTGCGCAGCATGGCGGATGGACCACGTTTGGGAGTGCGCAGCATGGCGGATGGAGCACGTTTGGGAGTGCGCAGCATGGGGGATGCAGCACGATGGGGAGTGCGCTGCATGGGGGATGGAGCACGATGGGGGGTGCACAGCATGGGGGATGGAGCACGATGGGAGGTGCACACCTCCCCCAACACACACACACACACACACGCGCACTGCACAACACACACACACTGGGAACCACAAACAACGCCCTACAGACACCCACACACACAGACAACCCTGCACACACACAACACCCAACACACAAACACCGCAGCACACACAAATATACGCACATACCGCACAACACACACATTGCTCAAAACATACCTCCCCCCAAAACACACCACACACACAAACCGCACAACACACACACACAACGCTACAGACACACAGCGCTCCACAAACAACGCAACACACGCAACACACATACAACACCGCTCTCACCCCCCGCCACACCCAGAACATGTACAGCGCCCTACACAAACACTTGGTAACTACACACAACAACATCTATATATATATATATATATATATATATTACTAGAAGGTGGCCCGAATCTACGCATCGGGTATTCTAGAATTTACGTATTGTGTAGTTCATGTATGATTTTTGTTTATATATATATATATATATATATATATATATATATATATATATATATATATATATATATAGAGAGAGATGTTGTTGTCTGTAGTTACCAAGTGTTTGTGTAGGCGCTGTACATGTTCTGGGTGTTGTCTGGGTGTGACGGGGGGTGAGAGCGGTGTTGTATGTGTGTTGCGTTGTTTGTGGAGCGCTGTGTGTCTGTAGCGTTGTGTGTGTGTTGCGCGGTTTGTGTGTGTGTGGTGTGTTTTGGGGGGAGGTATGTTTTGTGCAATGTGTGTGTTGTGCGGTATGTGCGTATATTTGTGTGTGCCGCGGTGTTTGTGTGTTGGGTGTTGTGTGTGTGCAGCGTTGTCTGTGTGTGTGGGTGTCTGTGTAGGGCAGTTGTTTGTGGTTCCCAGTGTGTGTGTGTGTGTGTGGTGTGTTGTGCAGTGCGCGCGCGTGTGTGTGTGTGTGTGTGTGTGCATCAGCCTCTCTTCTCTCAGCCTCCCTCTCCCAGCCTCCCCAGCATCAGCCTCCGCCAGCATCAGCCTCTCTTCTTCCAGCCTCCTCCAGCATCAGCCTCCCTCTCCCAGCCTTCCCCAGGATCAGCCTCTCTCCTCCCAGCCTCCGTCCTCCCAGCCTTCCCCAGCATCAGCTTTCCCCTCCCAGCCTCCCTCAGCATCAGCCTTCCCCAGCATCAGCCTCTCTCCTCCCAGCCTCAGCCTCTCTCCTTCCAGCCTCCCCCAGCATCAGCCTCTCTCCTTCCAGCTTCCCTCAGCATCAGCCTCCCCTTCCCAGCCTTCCCCAGGATCAGCCTCTCTCCTCCCAGCCTCCTTCCTCCCAGCCTCCTTCCTCCCAGCCTCCCTCAGCATCAGCCTTCTGCTCCCAGTCTCCCCCAGCATCAGCCTCCCCATGCCTCAGCCTCCACCAGCATCAGCCTCTCTCCTTCCAGCCTCTCTCCTTCCAGCCTCCCCCAGCATCAGCCTCCCCTTCCCAGCCTTCCCCAGGATCAGCCTCTCTCCTCCCAGCCTCCCTCAGCATCAGCCTTCCGCTCCCAGTCTCCCCCAGCATCAGCCTCCCCAAGCATCAGCCTCCACCAGCATCAGCCTCTCTCCTTCCAGCCTCCCCCAGCATCAGCCTCTCTCCTTCCAGCCTCCCTCAGCATCAGCCTCCCGTTCCCAGCCTTCCCCAGGATCAGCCTCTCTCCTCCCAGCCTCCTTCCTCCCAGCCTCCCTCAGCATCAGCCTTCCCCTCCCAGTCTCCCCCAGCATCAGCCTCCCCAAGCATCAGCCTCCACCAGCATTAGCCTCTCTCCTTCCAGCCTCCCCCAGCATCAGCCTCCCCAAGCATCAGCCTCCACCAGCATCAGCCTCCCTCGTCCCAGCCTCCCCCTCCCAGCCTCCCCCAGCATCAGCCTCTCTCCTCCCAGCCTTCCCCATGATCAGCCTCTCTGCTCCCAGCCTCCTCCAGCACGCCGTGCTCCTCTGCCGACACTCACACACCCGATCGCATCCACTCACACACACCCGATCGCATCCACTCACACACACCCGATCGCATCCACTCACACACACCCGATCGCATCCACTCACACACACCCGATCGCATCCACTCACACACACCCGATCGCATCCACTCACACACACCCGATCGCATACACTCACACACACCCGATCGCATACACTCACACACACCCGATCGCATACACTCACACACACAGACACTGACGATATCGCACATACGCGCTTATACTCACAACATCCGGGGATATCACATGCTTCTGGCCATGTGATCCTCCGGCAGGTCCTGGAAGATCACAACAGCACAGTATCGCCGCCGAGAAGCAAGCGATATCCCAGGATGTTGTGAGTATGTGGATGCGATGTGATGTGTGTGTGTGAGTGAGTGTGATCTGATTTGTGTGTGCTGTTATGTGTGTGCTGTTATGTGTCTGTATTTTCCGCAGCTGCAGGACCTTGATGTGTGGATGCGATGTGATGTATGTGTGAGGTGTGTGTGAGAGTGAGTGTGAGCCGGTGTACACTGGTAACTATGATACACATCGGGTAACTAAGGGACCTTAGTTACCCGATGTGTATAATGGTTACCAGCTTTCACGGCCTCCGTGAAGATCCCAGCATCGCAAGGTTATGTCTGGCGCTGCTGGGATCCTGACGGAGCCGGTGTAGAAGCAAGAGATATCCCAGCATGTTGTGATGTGTGAGGTGTGTGTGAGAGTGAGTGTGAGAGTGAGTGTGATCTGATGTGTGTGTGTACTCACCTGGGAATCGGGGCTCCGTGTCAGTTGGGCCAGAGCGAGCGTGCATTGCGTGAGGGGGGCGAGGCCTGCAGAGAGCCGGGGCGAGAGGCCAATCCGTGTGGGGGGGCGGGGCCATGGCGAGCCCAGCGGCCAATCAGCTTTGTGTCACCGTAAGGACACAATTTCGGAGCATGACAGACAGACAGATAGACAGACAGATAGACAGACAGATAGACAGACAGATAGACAGACAGATAGACAGACAGATAGACAGACAGATAGACAGACAGATAGACAGACAGATAGACAGACAGATAGACAGACAGATAGACAGACAGATAGACAGACAGACAGACAGACAGACAGACAGACAGAATAAGGCAATTATATATATAGATATATATATATATATATATATATATATATAACAAAAATCATACATGAACTACACAATACGTAAATTCTAGAATACCCGATGCGTAGAATCGGGCCACCTTCTAGTCTATATATATAATTGCCTTATTCTGTCTGTCTGTCTGTCTGTCATGCCGCTGGGCTCGCCATGGCCCCGCCCCCCCACACGGATTGGCCTCTCATCCCGGCTCTCTGCAGGCCCCGCCCCCCTCACGCAATGCACGCTCGCTCTGGCCCAACTGACACGGAGCCCCGATTCCCAGGTGAGTACACACACACACATCAGATCACACTCACTCTCACACTCACTCTCACACACACCTCACACATCACAACATGCTGGGATATCTCTTGCTTCTACACCGGCTCCGTCAGGATCCCAGCAGCGCCACACATAACCTTGCGATGCTGGGATCTTCACGGAGGCCGTGAAAGCTGGTAACCATTATACACATCGGGTAACTAAGGTCCCTTAGTTACCCGATGTGTATCATAGTTACCAGTGTACACCGGCTCACACTCACTCTCATACACACCTCACACACACATCACATCGCATCCACACATCAAGGTCCTGCAGCGGCGGAAAATACACACACATAACAGCACACACATAACAGCACACACATAACAGCACACACATAACAGCACACACATAACAGCACACACATAACAGCACACACATAACAGCACACACATAACAGCACACACATAACAGCACACACATAACAGCACACACATACACACACACAAATCAGATCACACACACCTCACACACACATCACATCGCATCCACATACTCACAACATCCTGGGATATCGCTTGCTTCTCGGCGGCGATACTGTGCTGTTGTGGTCTTCCAGGACCTGCCGGAGGATCACATGGCCAGAAGCATGTGATATCCCCGGATGTTGTGAGTATAAGCGCGTATGTGCGATATCGTCAGTGTCTGTGTGTGTGAGTGTATGCGATCGGGTGTGTGTGAGTGGATGCGATCGGGTGTGTGTGAGTGGATGCGATCGGGTGTGTGTGAGTGGATGCGATCGGGTGTGTGTGAGTGGATGCGATCGGGTGTGTGTGAGTGGATGCGATCGGGTGTGTGTGAGTGGATGCGATCGGGTGTGTGTGAGTGGATGCGATCGGGTGTGTGAGTGTCGGCAGAGGAGCACGGCGTGCTGGAGGAGGCTGGGAGCAGAGAGGCTGATCATGGGGAAGGCTGGGAGGAGAGAGGCTGATGCTGGGGGAGGTTGGGAGGGGGAGGCTGGGACGAGGGAGGCTGATGCTGGTGGAGGCTGATGCTTGGGGAGGCTGATGCTGGGGGAGGCTGGAAGGAGAGAGGCTAATGCTGGTGGAGGCTGATGCTTGGGGAGGCTGATGCTGGGGGAGACTGGGAGGGGAAGGCTAATGCTGAGGGAGGCTGGGAGGAAGGAGGCTGGGAAGAGAGAGGCTGATCCTGGGGAAGGCTGGGAACGGGAGGCTGATGCTGGGGGAGGCAGAAGGAGAGAGGCTGATGCTGGTGGAGGCTGATGCTTGGGGAGGCTGATGCTGGGGGAGACTGGGAGCGGAAGGCTGATGCTGAGGGAGGCTGGGAGGAAGGAGGCTGGGAGGAGAGAGGCTGATCCTGGGGAAGGCTGGGAAGGGGAGGCTGATGCTGGGGGAGGCTGGAAGGAGAGAGGCTGGAAGGAGAGAGGCTGATGCTGGTGGAGGCTGATGCATGGGGAGACTGGGAGCAGAAGGCTGATGCTGAGGGAGGCTGGGAGGAAGGAGGCTGGGAAGAAGGAGGCTGGGAGGAGAGAGGCTGATCCTGGGGAAGGCTGGGAAGGGGAGGCTGATGCTGAGGGAAGCTGGAAGGAGAGAGGCTGATGCTGGGGGAGGCTGGAAGGAGAGAGGCTGAGGCTGGGAGGAGAGAGGCTGATGCTGAGGGAGGCTGGGAGGGGAAAGCTGATGCTGGGGAAGGCTGGGAGGACGGAGGCTGGGAGGAGAGAGGCTGAGCCTGGGGAAGGCTGGGAGAGGGAGGCTGATGCTGGAGGAGGCTGGAAGAGAGAGGCTGATGCTGGCGGAGGCTGATGCTGGGGAGGCTGGGAGAGGGAGGCTGATGCTGAGGGAGGCTGGGAGGAGGGAGGCTGGGAGAGGTAGGCTGAGAGAAGAGAGGCTGATGCACGCACACACACACACACACACACACACACGCGCGCGCGCACTGCACAACACACCACACACACACACACACACACACTGGGAACCACAAACAACTGCCCTACACAGACACCCACACACACAGACAACGCTGCACACACACAACACCCAACACACAAACACCGCGGCACACACAAATATACGCACATACCGCACAACACACACATTGCACAAAACATACCTCCCCCCAAAACACACCACACACACACAAACCGCGCAACACACACACAACACTACAGACACACAGCGCTCCACAAACAACGCAACACACGCAACACACATACAACACCGCTCTCACCCCCCGTCACACCCAGACAACACCCAGAACATGTACAGTGCCTACACAAACACTTGGTAACTACAGACAACAACATCTCTATATATATATATATATATATATATATATATATATATAACAAAAATCATACATGAACTACACAATACGTAAATTCTAGAATACCCGATGCGCAGAATCGGGCCACCTTCTAGTCATACATAACTATGACCCCTACACTGGACAAGTGATGAGCTGTTGATTCTTGGTGGTCTGACCTCGGAGCTTAAATAGGATGATCTTCTGGAAAAATGTTTGAACTTCCCATTGATTTCCATTATACTTTGTACACGAGTTGAGCCCATCTACGCGTCCAACATATTGTTTACGAGTACCGAGCATGGTAGTGTCCGCTCATCACTAGTTACGAGTACTGAGCACCCGAGCATGGTAGTGCTCACTCATCACTAGTTACGAGTACAGAGCACCCGAGCATGGTAGTGCCCGCTCATCACTAGTTACGAGTACTGAGCACCCGAGCATGGTAGTGCTCACTCATCACTAGTTACAAGTACAGAGCACCCGAGCATGGTAGTGCCTGCTCATCACTAGTTACAAGTACAGAGCACCCGAGCATGGTAGTGCCTGCTCATCACTAGTTACAAGTACTGAGCACCCAAGCATGGTAGTGCCCGCTCATCACTAGTTACGACTACCAAGCACCCGAGCATGGTAGTGTCACTAGTTACAAGTACAGAGCACCCGAGCATGGTAGTGTCACTAGTTACAAGTACAGAGCACCCAAGCATGGTAGTGCCTGCTCATCACTAGTTACAAGTACAGAGCACCCGAGCATGGTAGTGCCCGCTCATCACTTGTTATGAGTACTGAGCACCCGAGCATGGTAGTGCCTGATCATCACTAGTTACGACTACCAAGCACCCGAGCATGGTAGTGCTCGCTCATCACTAGTTACGACTACCAAGCACCCGAGCATGGTAGTGTAACGGGGTGCCAGGGGCGCCTCAGGACTTGTAGTCGTGGCCCCTTCTGCTAGGCTTACCCCTGGCTCCACCGTCACTATGGGGACAGGAGATGTCATGGTGGGGCAGAGTGCGGTGGTGGTGCAGGTGTTGTCCGGCGCACAAACACTCTTCAGGCATGGTTCAATGCAACTAACAAACATCTTTATTCTTCACAAAGCTCCACACGAGGCAATAAAGGTGGTGATACGCTTTCTTTAGCTGGGGAAAGCCTGTCCCTGCGTCCCCTCCAGTGGGGATGTGCCTGACTACTCCTCTTCGCCCGGCTCCCACTTCTGGCTACCCACAGCCCGGACCCACACCGGACTGCTTCACTCTATGAGGTTCCGCCCGCTCCTGTTCTCTCCGGCTTTCTGTCCTTCAGCTCCCACACTCTGCCCCGGCTCTGCTGCTCCACTCCTGTCCCCGAGACAACTGTCTTCCTGATCTTTTCTTTCCCTCTCAACCCTTGCTCTCTCCTCCCCCTTGCTTCTGCCGGCTCCTCCTCCCCACTGTGGTGACAGCCGTCCCACCCGGCCACTAGGGGTACCCTAACACAATACACATGCAAATACAAATAAAACACTTTTATTAATAACATTTCCGGGTTAACTATGCTCTCTTTGTAGGGGGTCTGCCCACCCCCTACAGTAGTGTCACTAGTTACAAGTACAGAGCACCCAAGCATGGTAGTGCCCGCTCATCACTAGTTACAAGTACAGAGCACCCGAGCATGGTAGTGCTCACTCATCACTAGTTACGTGTACTGAGCACCAGAGCATGGTAGTGCCCGCTCATCACTTGTTACGAGTACTGAGCACCCGAGCATGGTAGTGCCCGCTCATCACTAGTTACGAGTACTGAGCACCAGAGCATGGTAGTGCTCGCTCATTACTTGTTACGAGTACAGAGCACCCGAGCATGGTAGTGCTCACTCATCACTAGTTACGAGTACAGAGCACCCGAGCATGGTAGTGTCTGCTCATCACTAGTTACAAGTACAGAGCACCCGAGCATGATAGTGCCGGCTCATCACTAGTTACGAGTACTGAGCACCCGAGCATGGTAGTGCCCGCTCATCACTAGTTACGAGTACAGAGCACCCGAGCATGGTAGTGCTCGCTCATCACTAGTTACGAGTACTGAGCACCCGAGCATTGTAGTGCCCGCTTATCACTAGTTATGAGTACAGAGCACCCGAGCATGGTAGTGCTCACTCATCACTAGTTACGAGTACAGAGCACCCGAGCATGGTAGTGCCCGCTCATCACTAGTTATGAGACCCGAACATGGTAGTGCCCGCTCATCACTAGTTACCAGTACTGAGCTCCCGAGCATGGTAGTGCCCGCTCATCACTAAGTTATTACAGTCCCGTACACTTCCTCATCAAGAGTTAAGTGACATCACATCTACAGATACCTGCTAGGATGAGGTCGGATGGTGTAGTGCACTTGTCCAATTACAGGAGGTATCTGTAGATGTGACATCATCAGTGACCAGCTCGGCTCCTGAGAGGAAGTGAACATCACCAAAATGAACTGTTAATGATGAGATCCGGAGCAATGGTCTTGCTTCAGAACGCCCACTGAGCACTAGCAACCTAGTTTGCATAAAGATTAACCCTATAACGCATACCTGGGGCCTCGCAGGCCTGCTAGGTCATTTGTATTCTATGGTAGATTGAATTGCTTGCGCGTTCTAGGGTTAAAAGTTTACTTTCTTGGCGATGCTAAGTGCAACTGTCGCGGGCGGGGAGGAGGGTGTCAACGCTGCGCTCTCCCATAGCTCTGGTCCGGCCGCCGCTGCTCTGCGGCTGCTGCTGCTCGGTGGCTCGAGCGATAGGCCGGATCCCGGGGACTCGAGCGGCGCTCCTCGCCCGTGAGTGAAAGGGGTGATTTGTTGGTGGGGGATTTGATTAATGTCCGTGACGCCACCCACGGTTGTGGTGATTGTGTGGACACCACCCCTGCTCTGTCTGGGGATCCCGGGAGTGGTGGTATGGAGCAGCTAGATGTTGGTTTGCCCCTCCGTGGGTAGGGGGTTTGGTTATCCCGGGGCCCGATGACGGGGGTTAGGGTGGTGGACAGGCGGGTTATGGGGCCTGTGGAGGTGCAGGGACACAGGGGCAGCGCTGTGCCGCACGGCACAGAGGTACTCACTCAGCCCAAGGATGATGACACAGTTCACGGTAAACAAACGGCTGGTTGGACGGGTCCCTCGGACAGCTGCGGTGTAGATGTTCTCTGCAAGTTAGCGGTGACTGTCTCTTCCCTGCACCTAGAAACGGTTGTTGGTAGCGATGAATCCCCACCGGTAACCCGCTCCCCAGCTTGGATATGAGCCGGAGGAGCCCCTCTCTTGCCCGCAGGCGCTGGCCCTGGGAAACTGGTGCCTTGGCGGTGGCGGTGTCTCCCCTTCACGGTTGGACTGTTGCCTTCAATCGGGACTTTGCTGCTGGGAGACCCGGAGGTCCCCTTCACTGACGGATTTGGCAAATTACGGCGACTCCTAGACTTGCCGGGATCCGAAAGGCCCCTGCCAATGGTGCTGGCCTCTCTTTGTATACCGCTCCGGTACCGCCGGGCCACCACCCGTCCACGGTCCTTTCGGCAACCTCCAATCAGCCTCTCCTGCAGACGGTCACCGCCGTCTGCCAACCTTGCTGTCTCAGTCCGGGGCACACACCTGGACCAACTTCAGGCTCTGTTGCTGTCACTTTCTTTCTGTTCCACTCCTGTCACTTGCTCCTCTACCACTTCCTTCTACTCTCCAACTCCACTCAAACTCAACTGCTGGTTTTTCCCGCCTCCAGGACTGTGAACTCCTCGGTGGGCGGAGCCAACCGCCTGGCCCACCCCCCTGGTGTGAACATCAGCCCCTAGAGGAGGGCAACAAGGATTTGTGTTCTGACCTTGGTATGCCTGCAGGGAATGTGGGGTGTGTGGTGGTGTCATGACCTGTGACCCCTGGCTTGCAGAGGGCGTCACACAACAGTCCCAAAAAGTCTATTTGCACATGTATCTAAGTGTACTACCTTGTTACTGGAGAAACCTGAGGACATGTTTCTTTCAACTTGTCACAGAATCACATCTAGGTCCATGTTGACCAACTGTTCCACCAGGGAGATGTCTGCTGGGTTACAGCATTCACCTGCATAATGAGCCGTACTTAGCACTGGTTGTTTGGCTGTCGGATCTTTAATTTCTCTGTCACAGCTCCAACGTGTACACACCCATGTACTTACCTTTAGGATGAGGCTCTACTACCAGGTATTGTGTGTTTTGGGATTCTACTATTTATCTGCGGGCACTGGCTTGTTTATATACTTATTGTGCATTCTATTGTCAGTGCCCTGACACATCATTGGGGATATATACAAGATAATGTCCATCCCCCTTCTTCATCCATTCTTTTTGTCTTGTCAGTCATGTTTTAACCTTTGTTTTTGTCAACCTTATATGTTTTGCATCGATAAAAGCCTTGATTGATTGATATATATATATATATATATATCAATCAATCAATCTATATCTATGTGTATATATATATATATATATATATATATATATATACATATACATATATAATAGCTGTGTGTGCACATTTTTTACTATGCAGCTTTTTTCCTCTCATGTTATAATTAATTTATTGCATAGTTTTTGTTAGTGTGACGCCCCTGGACTAGTCAGGTCATCACAGGGTACTGCACGCTCTTTATCTCCTAGTGCAGGACTCAACCCCTCTTGGTTCAGGGTTCCCAACTTGCGGCACTGCCTCCATCAGCATCCAAAATCACAATCACACCTCGCACCACACCCTATCAGACACACCAGTAGGCTGCTAAGCTGGAATGGGGCCGCACATTTAGGGGTCAAGCAGGGAGGTGGGAGGTGACAAGTGAGTCGAGGAATAGCTCTCGAGCAGTGAGAAGCTAGGGAAGTGTGTGGTTCCCAGGGAGGAGAAGATTGGGTTGCAGACGGTGGTCTGGAGTCGGAGACCCGGTCACGCGATATTGGGACTGGGTCCCTGGCTTAGTCTAGGAGGACAGTCGGCAGCTGCAGTCCAATAGCTGGTTTTGGACCGAAAGCACGTCTGGGTACTAGACCCTAGGTTGGGGAGAGGCTTCAAGCAACCCGGCAATTAACCTCCGGAGGATATGGCCTTTATGGATTGTCCCCACGAAGCACAGAGATCGGGGCACTAGCGCAACGAGGAGGATAGGGCTTTCCAAGCAGCCCACTGAAATCCCAAGCGTGAGCTCCTGAGAGCACAGCTCCTTCACTCAAAAAGGTGGGGAATGGGGCCCGGACAGCTTCAAGCTTACGGGCCACTTGGACACTACTAAAATTTGTGCATGGAGGTAGGCTCCCGACCATCAGGCAGTGTTGCAGGGAACGGAATCTGGACGAGCTCCCCCAAGAGGGCAGCGGCACCCAGAGACTTGGTTTACCACGTTGTCAGCGTCTGCTTTCCTACTGAGGGAGTACCTGATTACCCCCTGCTACCAGCGAGCCTGCGCTCCCCTGCACCCCACCATACAGAGTCCCAGGGCTTTCCCTACCCGTGGAGGGTAACGTCATCTGGCTGCCCCCATTCCATCACCCCCGGGTACTCCCATAGGCAGTGGTGGTACTCTCCGTTACCGCACACCACGGGTGGCGTTATGAACTATCTACCCCCTGTAAATAATCCCCCCATTACATTTAGAGTGGCCCCAAGCCCCCCCCGGAGACCCTCGAGCCACGAGTAATCACCCCTGGATCCAAGCAGTTCGACCGGTGCAGGGGCGGCACACCCTCACTCCTTCCTTTATTTATATTTATTACATTGTGATGCCCACTACTTCTTGGGTGCAGTATGTGGGGGGATATTATATAGGGAGCAGTGTGTATTGGAGGATACTATACAGATGAGCAACTTTTGTGAGAGGATTAGTATACCTAGGGGCAGGATATTTAAGGGATATTATACAGAGGGGCACTGTGTAGGAATATTATACAGAGGAGAAGTGTGTGTGAGGTAGATATTATATAGAGGAGCAGTGTGTGGGGGATATTATACAGAGAGGCAGTATGTAGAAGAGATATACAGAGGGGCAGTATGTGTGGGAGAGATTATACAGAGCAGCAGTGTGTGTGTAATTATACAGAGGCAGTGTGTGTGGGAGAGAGATTATACAGAGGAGCAGAGGGTGTGGGGGGCATTATACAGTGGGGCAGTGTGTGTGTGGGGGGGGATATTATAGAGAGAGGCAGTATGTAGAAGAGATGATATACAGAGGGGCAATGTGTGGGAGAGATTATACAGAGGGCCAGTGTGTGGGGGATATTACACAGAGGTGCAGTGTGTGGGGGTGATATTATACAGAGGGACAGTGTGTGGGGGATATTATACAGAGGGGCAGTGTGTGGGGGATATTATACAGAGAGGCAGTGTGTAGAAGAGATATTATACAGAGGGGCAATATGTGTGGGAGAGATTATAAAGAGGAGCAGAGGGTGTGGGGGGCACTATACAGTGGGGCAGTGTGTGTGTGGGGGGGTATTATAGAGAGAGGCAGTGTGTAGAAGAGATTATATACAGAGGGGCAATATATGGGAGAGATTATACAGAGGGACAGTGTGTGTGGGGATATTATACAGAGGGGCAGTGTATGGGGGATATTATACAGAGGGGCAGTGTGTGGGGGGATATTATACAGAAGGGCAGTGTGTGTGGTATATTATACAGAGAGGCAGTGTGTGGAGAGATATTGTACAAAGCGGCAGTGTGTGTTTGTGTGTGTGTGTGTGTGTGTGTGATTATACAGAGGGGCAATGTGTGGTGCATATTATACATATGGTAGTGAGGGAGAGAGCTATTCTGGAAAGGGGTGGTGAGGAGGGTTTCATGAAGGAGAGGGGCAGTGTAGGGGGTGTATTGATTTTCTGAGGGAAGAACTTTATTTTCTGGAACAACTTCAAGTGTGCTAACACTTTTGTCCATGACTGTGTCTGTGTGTATGTATGTTATTAATATATACACACAGCCAGCAACCTCCTATAATAAATATATTTATTACAGTACAATAATTACAGTATATAAATAATATTTTCATCCAGCAGATGGTGTTTAATGGGAGCTATTAGTGTGTGATTGGTGAGGATGTAGTACAGAAGTGGAGTTTTTCCAAGAGTGGTGGTGAGATTGTAGAAGGTGAGATGGAGGCAGATCTGGGGTGGAGCCTGGGTAGAGTCTCAAGGGGGCCCATAAATTTTGCCAGTATGGGGGCCCTGAAATTTCTGCTGGCAGCCCTTTTGGAGGCTAAGACAGAGGTACATACAAGGTTGGGATTGCTGTATATTTTATTGGAGGCTGAGATTGCTGTACACATTTTTGGAGGCTGAACTGAGGTATATACATTATTGGAGGCTGAAACTGAGGTAAATACATTATTGGAGGCTGAGACTGAGGTATATGTGTGGCTGAGACTGTTGTATACTTTATTGGAGGCTGAGACTGCTGTATACTTTATTGGAAGCTGAGACTTCGGTATACTTGGAGGCTAAGAAAAAGGTAGGATGTGCTATTAGTCTTTTGCTCAGATTACCGGGTCATGCCTTCTGATTGAGCACTTTTGCTATTCAGCCTCAAGCAATTTTAATTCTCCATTTGCAGGTTCCTGTCCTCCCATAAATTGGAAGGTTTTTTTAACCAAAAGAGAGGCATTGGTTTGATAGGTACCTAACAAAAAAGGTCTCTTTGCCACTGGCTATTGGGCTCACATAAAACTGGCCAATTTTGTGTGCTAAGTATCTCAATTTTGATAAGTTTTTCATAGCAGTAATGCATAACTATATTTCCATATTCATTGTTCCACATATCTTAGCACTACAGAATGTAATGTGTCCCCCAGCGTTATGGGGTACTCTGTCCCGGGCAGTGTATAACTGGGGACTGTCACTTGGTGGCCGTTGCCCAGTTCCGTGCCCTGGGTGCTTTTTTTTTAAAAGGGGTATATTTACAGGGGAGAGTAAATGAAAGTTCATCACGTGACGCCATTTTGATTTTTGCGGCTATGTGAATGGAGCCGCCGCTGCACAGTTTTCACTACTGGGGCTGCTGTTAGTGGCAGCCTGAATGTTAGGCCCTCCGCAAGCAGGGGCAGGCCCCAGAGGATAGGCGATGTAGATGGGTGTGGAAAGAAGATAGGCCACACAAGGGGTTTCAGTGTAACTGGTTCCTTTACTCACGGCAAGATGTAAACTGGTCACCCGAGGAAGGCTGGTGTTGACCGCAGGTCCCCCTAGTCCCAGTGCTGGTAAAATGACCTGGTAGCTTTTTTCCCCTGCACCTGTCTTTGGTTGGTGGGTCCCCGTGGCTTGGAGCAGCTGGGGGTCTCCTCCTGGTAGTCTCTTAATGGCAGTTCGTATGACGGTAGCATGAACCCTGTGGGGTCGGATTCTCTGGTCCTGTTCCCCGGTTCTCACGTTGCTACTGTGTCCTGAACTTCAAGGTCAGTGAGGTCCTTGATGGTCCCCTCACTGTGCAGATTTTATCAGGTCTGCTTGGAGCGTTTGCCTGACCTAGGATTCTGTACCCCGTTGGTGCTGTGGTTTCCGGGAGTATTCCACCGTACTCCACTGGCAACCAACCGCCTGTGGCCACAGGTCACTGTTTCACTCCTGTCAGTGCGTCTACTCACTTCCTCTCTCTGTCACCGACTCCTACAGACTACTGTCTGACTGTCCACTGTCTGCCCTTCCCACCTGGTCGTCTAGTGGACTGGATTGGCTCCACCTCTAAGTGGCCAGCCATTGGTCCCATCCTAGCCTGGTACCAGTCTATGGGGAAATTGGGGAAAAATATGGATTAACTGGAATGTTCTTATTGTTACCAGCACTGGTCTTTCGAGTCGCTGGGTGTAGGCCCTGCATTCTGGTGGGAATGCAGTACCTTGTAGCTCCCTGATGGCCTCAGGGGTGCTACAGCAACTGTCTCCTTTTTGTTACTTGGAGGCTGAGGCTGCTGTATACTTGAAGCCTGAAACTGCTGTATACTTTATTGGAGGTTGAGGCTGCTGTATACTTGGAGGCTAAGACTGAGGTATATACATTATTGGGGGCTGAGACTCAGATACATGTGAGGCTGAGACTGCTGTACACAACATTGGAGGCTGACATTGAGGTATATACATTATTGGAGGCTGAGACTGCTGTGTGCCTGTGGGCTGAGACTGCTGTGTGCCTGTGGGCTGAGACTGCTGTGTGCCTGTGGGCTGAGACTGCTGTGTGCCTGTGGGCTGAGACTGCTGTGTGCCTGTGGGCTGAGACTGCTGTGTGCCTGTGGGCTGAGACTGCTGTGTGCCTGTGGGCTGAGACTGCTGTGTGCCTGTGGGCTGAGACTGCTGTGTGCCTGTGGGCTGAGACTGCTGTGTGCCTGTGGGCTGAGACTGCTGTGTGCCTGTGGGCTGAGACTGCTGTGTGCCTGTGGGCTGAGACTGCTGTGTGCCTGTGGGCTGAGACTGCTGTGTGCCTGTGGGCTGAGACTGCTGTGTGCCTGTGGGCTGAGACTGCTGTGTGCCTGTGGGCTGAGACTGCTGTGTGCCTGTGGGCTGAGACTGTTGTGTGCCTGTGGGCTGAGACTGCTGTGTGCCTGTGGGCTGAGACTGCTGTGTGCCTGTGGGCTGAGACTGTTGTGTGCCTGTGGGCTGAGACTGTTGTGTGCCTGTGGGCTGAGACTGTTGTGTGCCTGTGGGCTGAGACTGTTGTGTGCCTGTGGGCTGAGACTGTTGTGTGCCTGTGGGCTGAGACTGTTGTGTGCCTGTGGGCTGAGACTGTTGTGTGCCTGTGGGCTGAGACTGTTGTGTGCCTGTGGGCTGAGACTGTTGTGTGCCTGTGGGCTGAGACTGTTGTGTGCCTGTGGGCTGAGACTGCTGTGTGCCTGTGGGCTGAGACTGCTGTGTGCCTGTGGGCTGAGACTGCTGTGTGCCTGTGGGCTGAGACTGCTGTGTGCCTGTGGGCTGAGACTGTTGTGTGCCTGTGGGCTGAGACTGTTGTGTGCCTGTGGGCTGAGACTGTTGTGTGCCTGTGGGCTGAGACTGTTGTGTGCCTGTGGGCTGAGACTGTTGTGTGCCTGTGGGCTGAGACTGTTGTGTGCCTGTGGGCTGAGACTGCTGTGTGCCTGTGGGCTGAGACTGCTGTGTGCCTGTGGGCTGAGACTGCTGTGTGCCTGTGGGCTGAGACTGCTGTGTGCCTGTGGGCTGAGACTGCTGTGTGCCTAAGTAGGAGGGTTAAAGGGAACCTGTCAGGTCAAAAAAGCATTCTGACCTACAAGCAGGAGCCTGTGTGAGCTAGTAACCCCTTCCTACCCATCCCTTTCTTGTAATATTGTGTAATATGAAAGTAATAAAATACATTTTATTACTTTCATATGTCCTATGTAAATGACAGGGTCTCTAGCCCCATGGGCGTCTCATCGCCCAGTGGGCGTCTACATGCTTTCCATGGTATCACGCCCCTGTGGGCATGATACCATGGATTTACATGAGCAATGTCACTTCTGCAGCCTCAGAATCTCATGTGCGTTCGCTTACCATTCTCAACGCCGCCTCATCCTGGCGCTTGCTTCTTGGCTTCTGACGCGCACTGCGCATGACCGGGACCGCAGGCGTCTTCTGAGCATGCACAGTGTGTGATGCCCCTGAGTCTATCAGGGTGTCACAGGGAACTGCACTCCTTTCTCTTTTGGTGCAGAACTCAACCCCCCATGGTTCTGGGATCCTAACTGTTGGTATCGCTTCCATCAGCACTCAAATTCTAGCCACACCTCGCACCACACCATGTCAGGCACACCAGTGGGTGGTATAGCGGGAAAAGGGCCACCCGCCTAGGGTTCAGGCAGACAGGTGGGAGGGAGGAAGTGGAGAGCAGAGCTTAGGGTACCGTCTCACTAAACGACATACCAGCGATTCCGACCATGATATGACCTGGTCAGGATCGCTTTTGCGTTGCTACATGGTCGCTGGTGAGCTGTCAATCAGGCAGATCTCACCAGCGACCAGTGACCAGCCCCCAGCGACGCGTGGAAGTGATGCTGCGCTTGGTAACTAAGGTAAATATCGAGTAACCAAGCAAAGTGCTTTGCTTGGTTACCCGATATTTACCTTGGTTACCAGTGCACACCGCTTAGCGCTAGCTCCCTGCACTCGTAGCCAGAGTACACATCGGGTTAATAAGCAAACCGCTTTGCTTATTTACCCGATGTGTACTCTGGCTACGTGTGCAGGGAGCCGGCACTGGCAGCCTGAGAGCGGTGTACGCTAGTCACCAAGGTAAATATCGGGTAACCAAGCAAAGGGCTTCTCTTGGTTACCCGATGTGTACCTTGGTTACCAGCGTCCACAGAAGCCGGCTCCCTGCACATTCAGAGCGTTGCTCTCTCGCTGTCAAACACAGCGATGTGTGCGTCGGAGCGGGAGAGCAACGTCCAAAAAATGAACCAGCACTGTGTGTAATGAGCAGCGATTTCACAGCAGGGGCCAGATCGCTGCTCACTGTCACACAGCGAGATCGCTAATGAGGTCACTGGTGCGTCACAAAAACCGTGACTCAGCAGTGATCTCGCTAGCGATCTCGCTATGTGAGAAGTACCCCTTAGTCAGTCGAGTAGTGAGTGTTCTGTCCCCACTTAAAGGTAATTGAAGGTGCGTAGTTGTGGGATGGCGTGAGAATCTTACCTTTGTTTTCCAATAGGTGAGGCAGACATGAACAGAGCGCATCAGAGTTGATGGATGAACTTGCACATGCTGAGATGAACAACCATGGTTTATTTCTCCATAAAACATGCACAGATACAGAGAACCGAGTTCTTGCTTTTGTGGTATTCTGGTGATGTTGCTTCTGATGCCACTAAGGTCAGAAGACTTTTTGCTTCTAGCAGCTCAAATAAGAAGTGTGATTCTCACGATCTCTGGCTGTGAACTGAACAGGATGCCAGGATGTGATGTAAGAGAAACAGCAGACACTCCCATGGGCTGGACGAAAAGAAACAGAGGAGCCGAAAGGTCTGACCAGTAGATGGCAGCAGAAGACAAGCATGAAAAACATTAAATAACAGTTTTAAATAAAACAAGTAGAAACAGCACACTCCTCATCTGAAATTCACTTTGGGGATTTCACTATTGAGTCCATAATATAACCTAAAAGGAAACGCACGTTAAATGTAAAAACAAACTCAATTGAGTCCAAAACAAGAAGGATGGCTCAAAGTTCAGGTCCGATAGCGTTTATCCTGTAGGGACGCTCTCTATGGGCAACAGCAGCACAAGTTTGTGGATTAGCCTTGCAAAGGTCTTCGTCTCACCTTTCCTGATGACCTTTAGCTCCACCTTCCGAACATTGCCGTCCTGACTAGGCAGTATCCTAATAATTACTCCCATAGGCCAGTCAGTCCTTTGTGTTTTCTGGTCTTTCATGAGGACTAGGTCTCCTTCTTTGAGGTTCGGCTTGGGATGTCGCCACTTCTTTCTTCCTTGAAGAATGGTGAGGTATTCTTTCCTCCTCCGGTTCCAGAAGTAGTCAGCCAAGTATTGAACACGTTTCCAGTGTTTTTGATAAGTGTTCACGTGGGTGAACTCTCCGCTAGGCATTACCGCGTTGTCAGTTTTTTGGGTAATAAGAATAGTAGGAGTCAATATGGTTGGTGTTTCTGGATCCATGGTCACCGGCACAAAGGGTCTTGAATTAATAATGGCTGAGACTTCAGCTAAAAGAGTGACTAGAGTCTCATGTGTGAGTCTTGAGGAGTTGACGTCCATTAGCATGGAGTTCAAGATGTTGCGTGAAATCCCGATCATCCTCTCCCAGGAGCCTCCCATGTGAGAACTGTGAGGGGGATTGAAGATCCAGGTGCAACCTTTCTCTGCCAGCTGATCTTGGATAGGCTTGGTGTCGATGTTCAGTTCTCTACATGCACCGACGAAGTTGCTTCCACGGTCAGACCTCAGCTGTTTCACTGGTTCTCTGATGGCAAGGAACCTTCTCAAGGCGTTGATTAGGCTGGAGGTATCCATGGACTCTAACACCTCAATGTGAACGGCTCGAACACTCATGCAGGTGAATAACACAGCCCACCGCTTACTGTTTTCTTGGCCGCCGCGAGTTCTGCGTGGACACCATCCATGGTCCGAAAACGTCTAGGCCCACGTAGGTGGCTCTGTAGAAAGTCTGTCTGTAGGCAAGTCAGCCATTTGTTGGTACAGTTGTTTTCCTCTCGCTTTATGACAGTGCACAAAATAGTGCAGTATTTGTGCTACACGTCTCTTCTTCCCAACAATCCAGAGGCCTGCAGACCGTAAAGTGCCCTCGGTAATTTGCCTGCCTTAGTGTTCAGTCTTTTCATGGTGGTGTCGGATCAGCAAGACTGTAACATGGTGTTTGTTGGGAATGATGAGAGGATTTTGTTCTGCAACTCCGAGATGAGCCTGGTTCAAACGACCGCCAACTCTCAGTAAGCCGAAACTGTCGATAACTGGGTTTAAATTGGCGAGAGGGCTTCTTAATGGAATCTGCTGCTTGTTGTATATTATTGGAGGTGCACATTGTTGTATAGAATAGAGCATAGCATTAGTTGAGTTCTGGGAGACGAGATCCCCACTGATTGCATGAATAAATGGATTGAAGATTTAATGAACTCCCATTTAATATCACTGATGTAGGGTAGGCTCATAGAGTCCCTTTCCGATTAGAGTATTTTATTTCTTCTTCTAAAGCTTTGAAGATAATCTATTTGTGTGATATATGTTAACATTTTACAGAGGTTGATGCTATGTTTATTGTAGCACATTAAAGACAATCTGTCACCAGGTTTTTGCCGCCTTACTAGGCTGCTTGCTGTAGTTTTGATAAAATCACAGTTGTATCAGCAGGAGATTCAATAGCAGACTAATAAACCTGCTGCTTTGTAGTCCTCCATATTCATGAGCTCTGTATAATCCGCCCCACCACCGATTTGCCGCTTTCTGCCTACGCACTGTGTACACAGAAAGCTGCCAATCAGTGGTGAGTGCAGGGTCCTACAGAGCTCTGCATTCATAGCACTGCTAGATCTGCGGCAGATAAGCCAGGGATTTTTTCAAAACTGGTGAAAGCAGTCCAGTAAGTGACCCATCCCTAGAATCAGGGTCTCAGCCCCTACATTATGCTGCTCTCAGATGGGGGAGCAAAAACCTGGCGACTGATTCCTTTTAAGGCATAAAAGCATATTGCAGCTGGAATGCCTGGTTTAATCTAAAGGGCTCTATATAATTTGTTTTTCTGTGTACTATATTCTCCCAGTATTTCACAGTATTATCTAAATGTTATTGAGCAAACTTTAAATGTGCTTGAACATGTTATTTGTTTAGCAATGGGGTCTTGCGTGGTGAGCGTGCATACAGGCCATGGAGGGGGAGTGCATTACTTATTGTATTCTTGGAATCAGCAGGTACAATTAATTCCAAGTCTTTCTGTAGCTCCACAGGTGGTTCTTAGCTTTTGGACAACTCTTTTGATAATTCTTTTCACTCCTCTGTTTGTAATCTTGCGGGTAGGATCTGGTCCTGGCCAGTTTATGGTGAAATGATTACCTTTCCACTTCCAGACTATAGCCCCAACAGAGTACACTGAAATCTTCAGTAGTTTAAAATTTCTTCTGTAACCAATGCCATCAGTGTGTTTTGTAGCAAAGAGTTTGCAAAGGTCTTGAGACAGCTCACTGGTTTTACCCATCGTGAGATGTTTCTTGTGTGGCACCTTGGTAATGTGACTCCTTTTTATAAGCCATCAGTTGAATCAGCTGATATTTTTTATTAAGTGCAGGATTGCTTTATAATTATAATTACTGATAGATTTCAGCCGATGTCATGACTTTCCATGTGCACCTCTCTTTGTTCAAGTGTTCAGTATCTTTTCCCTGTGACAGTTCTCATTCTAAACGGTACTTTACACACCACGACATCACTATCGATATATCGCCGGGGTCACTGTGTTCATGACGTACATCCAGCGCCGTTAGCAATATCTTTGTGTGTGACTAAAGGGAGCAACGATCGCAAAAACGTCAAAAATCGTTGATATGTCGCTCCTTTTCATAATATCGTTGGTGGTACATGCCGCTGGTTGTTCTTCGTTCCTGCAGCATCACACATCGCTGTGTGTGACACCGCAGGAACGTACGAACATCTCCATACCTGCGGCCGCCGGCAATGAGGAAGGAAGGAGGGGGGCGGGATGTTCCGGCCGCTCATCTCCGCCTCTCCTCTATTGGGCGGCTGCTTAGTGACGCCGCACGAACCTCCCCCTTAAAGGAGAGATTGTTCGTTGTCTCCAGTGATGTCGCTAAGCAGGTATGTGCGTGTGACGCTGCCGTAGCGATATTGTTCGCTATGGCAGCGATCACCGCATGTCGCACGAACGACGGGGGCGGGTGCTATCGCTCGCGACATCGCTAGCGATGTCGCTATGTGTAAAGTGCCCTTTACATGTAATTTAATTTATGGACATCTATGGTTTGATTGGCATGTTACCGACCTCTAATATATTCAGATCAATAGCACCTTTATAAATATATTTACTTAGAAAATTGGTGACATGTTCAATAATCACTTCACCGATTGTACATGTCTTTGTACAGTGTATGTATGTGCAGTGTGTAAATACACATCTATGTATGTGGTGTGTGTGTGTGTGTGTGTGCATGAATACATGTGTATGTGTGGCGCCTTGGACAAGCCAGGACGTCACAGGTACTACAACAACACACCCCACACCCCGGCTAGGCACACCGTAGTCAAACAAAAATCCTTGTTACCTCCCTCCAGGGGCTGATGTCCACACCAGGGGGTGGGCCAGGCGGTTGTCCCGCCCACCGAGGCGTTCACAGACCTGGAGGCGGGAAAAGGAGTCAGATTCAGTTTTAGTTTTAGAGAGTGAAGTGGTAGTAGAGGAGACTGACCGTGTCCGGCTGCGTGGCCCGGGCACATATAGCAAGGTTGGCAAATGGTGGTGACCGTCTGCAGGAGAGGCTGATTGAAGTGAACCGTAAGGACCGGGGACGGGCGGTGGCCCGCCGGTACCGGATCGGGGAGCGAAGAGAAGCCAGCACCATTCGGCAGGGCTTACGGACCCCGACCAGGCTAGGAGTCGCCGTAAAACCGGTCAAATCCGTTAGCGAAGGGAACCTCCGGGGTTTCCCAGCAGTCAAGACCCGATTGAAGGCAACAGCTCAAACCATGAGGGGAAATACAGTCACCGCCAAGGCTACAGTTCCCAGGGCCAGAGCCTGCGGGCAAAAGGGGCTCCCTCAGCATCCATCCAAGCTGGGGAGCGGGTTACCGGTGGGAAGCCATTGGAACCGTGAACACAACACAGGTGCAGGGAAAGGCAGTCACCACCAACCTACCGGGAGAGCTACCGCAGCCGTCTGTGGGACCCGTCCATACAGCCGTTTGTTTTACCGGAGACTTTGCATTCATCATTGGCTGAGTGAGTACCACCGTGCTGTGCGGCACCGCGCTGCCCCCGCGACCCTGTACCTCACCAGGCCCCGTAACCCGCGTGCCATCCCTTCACTCACCGGGCCCCGAGACAACCAACCCCCCTACCCACAGAGGGGAGAAAACAACATCCAAGCTGCTCCCTGTCACCGCTCCCGGGATCCCCGTACAGAGCAGCGGTGGTGTCACAACCTCACCACAACCGTGGGTGGCGTCACGGACAATATCCCTAAACCAAACCACCCCCCTTTCACTCACGGGCGAGGAGCGCCGCTCGAGTCCCCGGGATCCGGCCCACCGCTCGAGCCACCGACCGAGTGAGTAGCAGCAGCAGCCGGACCCGAGCAGTGGGTGAGCGCAGCGTCCCCTCCTCCGCTACATATGTACATCCTGTGTGTGCATATATATAATATAATAAATATATAGAATATTTAAATTTGGTAAATTGGGTGCATCTTACTCCAGAGGCCACGTTCATTAAGTCTGGCCTGCACAACGCCAGTCGGGACCATTTTTAGTGCGTAAACAGGATATATGCTGCCGAGAACATGATACTATACATGGACAGATTGACCTACTAGTGGTGGTTCTTACCCCATCATTCTTCATCGACTTGTGTAGAGAGGCCGGTACACAAGCGCCAGATAACGTCATCGATGGTGCTCGTTTAAAGGTCTGAAATTAGCTCTTGTAAATGTGTGTAATGGTGTAATGTTCCCAGTTGGGGCCACACCTTTAACTTTTGCTCAGCGCCCCATTTTGTCTAAAATCGGCCCTTCATGTTGCTCAATAGTTCAACAAGGGACTTCGGCTGTTTTCCTTGCTACGGTCTTTTATTGGGCTGCACTGTTATTCTCAGGGCAAGGTGCCTAAATAGTACCTAGGATGTGATTGGCATAACTAATATACACAAATGATTCTAATGTTTTATTTTTGATGTTGTAGAAGTTATATTTTATGCATTTTTTTTTTGTTTTGATCTTGTGAATGATGAGACCGATCCTTGTGTGTTTGACGCACGCAGCATGGGGATAAAAGCACGTGTAACGTTCTTGCTGCAGATTTGTGTGCGGTCAGCTAAGCAAATGTCATGGGTTTTTTTAATATTATTTTTTCATTTTTGAAAATTTGCCTATGTAAATTTGCCACATGGATGGTGCAGGTTTTGTAATTCACAACATCTGCTCATTTTGCGGATTTTCATTGTGAATTTCAAGTAACGCATGCGGATTCTGACGTAAATCGGCTGCGATTTACGCTGATAACAATCCACTGCGTATAGAAGTGCACATGGTACCAAATCCAGCTCTTGAGAACAAATCCCTTCTAATGATATAGTGCTGGTAGCCCCATGTGTGTGAGACCCTGCAGCCAATGATGGATAATCCACAGCCACCGCGGTCCTGGGTGTACTTAGTTATAATCTTGGAGCCATATGTTTTGTGTTTAGATTCTAACCTTCCAATATGAAAACAATAAAGATCATTTAGGCTGATTCATAAATCTGTGAAACACAGACCCTCTTTGCGTTGGAAGATCCGGCTGCACCGCCAGGTCTCCTAACCTGAACTGTTTTGTATCCAGTTCACTCAGGTCAGCAGTTGCGGCGTTCGTAAAGGAGGGTGCCGGCCTTGGGCATTGCATGCACCGCTCTTCTTAACCAAGGAGACTGTGTGTGCAACTGACTTCAGGCGCGGAACGACACTTACTTGCTACTTCACGCCGGTGTCAGTCACCCCCACTGCCGGTCCTTGACGTAGTAAGACACGTGACACCAGAGGTATCTTAGCCAACCACTTTCTGTTTACTTTTATTCTCCACACCGTTATGACAGACATGGCCTTCCTTCCTCTCTCTGTGGGGTAGCACTCTTTGTGCTGTCCCCCGCTAACCTTGACTGCATCTTCAATACTCCAGGGTCTGTGACTCCTTCCCCCTAATACCGCTCACCTTTGTTTGCTTCTGAGCCCCAACTTCTTTCTAGCCAGATGACTCTTTAAGCCCGCTGGGGTGAGCCGCAGGCTCCGGATCTCCAGAGGTCATCTTAGGTTTCTTGACTGGCCTTAGCACCAAGGCCATGTCTTCTCACTTTGAACCCATTTCTAGATTGATTTCCTCTTCCCAACCATCTGCCCTAATATTTCTCACTCCTCCATCAAATACTTTAACCCTATTTTATCTTCCACCTCTTCTAAACTCACTGTACCACCGGCTAACCCAACTGCTGGAACAACCGTTGGTAACCTGTTAAACAATCCTAGCTCTGCTACATCTTAAGAGTATACCTTTCTAAAACACTTAAAAAAAAACACAAATGCATTTATAATATATGACTGTAAATACATAAATCAGCATATTCACATCATGGGTCACTGCCCACCTACTCCAGTCGGGTGCAGTCTTCTGATGCGAGAACGATTGTCTGGAATCTGTTCATATTTGACGTATTATTTGCAAAAGTTTCTCTTACATGCAGCTAAATGGGGTTTGCAAAAATCCGCACTTCCAAATGGGTATTTCAACTGTAAATGTAGCTAAATGTGCCTGAATTCTGGCATAATTTTGCAAAAAAAAAAATCAAAAACCCCTTTGTTTGTAACTTGCCCCATATTTGAGTGTTAGATTTTCTGATGAGGAGGTGTGGTCTTGCTAAAAAAAAGGGTCTGGTTTAACAAATAAGGGGTGAAGTCTAATATGTGCCCCCCCCCAAAAAAAAAAATTCCAGAATAATTACATACTCCACATCTGTGTAATAGGGTACATGGTATATGATACCATTTCTTAATCGAAAAAGACCACACATTCCAAACTTTAAGTTTTTCAAAAAGATCATTCTTTAATGCCTATTTAGTAGGGGGGCTGTGCCCCATCGTGTACATGTACTATGTTTTATAGACTGTTGAATACTGTAAGATATATATGCTTGTATCATCAGCTACCATCTAGCGCGAGTCAGCTTTAGATGTTACATAAGATAGGGTTAAGGCAGTGGAAGAGAGGATGGCGGGAAAGAACAGGAGGGAAGGCTTGAGTGAGGACCAGTCAAGAATATGGTTAAAGCATGAAGACATGGTCTCTCTACTATGGTCAGTGAGGGAATTCTGAGGTAACCTCGAGGTCCAGAGCCTACAGCTCACCCCAACGGGCTTAGAGAGTCATCCGACTAGAGAGCTATCAAGGCCCAGAAGAGGGACGAAAGTGAGCGGTATTAGGCGGAAAGAGACACAGACCTCCGGAGCTTGAGCACAAGATCCAAGCTAGCAGGTGCACACGACGAGGAGCAGTACCCCACACTGAGAGGAATATCTGATGAGTCATGGTCCAAGGACAGACCGCGATGCACGGACCGCCCGCAGGTCTCCTGACCAGAAGCCAGCAACCTCCTACACCTCTATAAAGCTGCTGATTTAAGGACAGGAGACCTACGGCTTGTCAGTGCTCTAACAAGAACACATTGACGTATGAATCCAGCCTTAGATTCAATAGTGAGGTGAAGGGTTGTTGTTAACGGAGGTACAGCCAGTTACTAATTCAGAAGAAAGATCAGTGTTACAGAAGACCATGATGATGGTTGCTTTTTTTTTCCATAACACTTTGGAAGGGAGGAAATGATCTTTTAGAACCAAAGTTAAAAGATCGCAGTCACCTTTTTAGGTCTCCAGTGAATTGGTCAAAGTTTTTCATGATATGTTTTATCCCAGTCCATAAAATTAAGTCAACTACTTTTAAAATAAAGCGTCTTAAGGTGGCCATACATATTAGACGACCATCAGCTCAATCCCCCAATTTTAGAGATACCGGCTAATCATTCTATAGGTTGGAACACCTCTAATGTAGTTGAGTTTCGTCCTTCCAACCCTTAATTTTAAGTTCCCAGGACATGGTGCCCGGCAATGACTCATCTCCCAATTGTCTCCCATTATAAAGAAACTTGTTTTTTTTCAATCACCAGGTGGTCTACATGGGTTACCTATTTCATCCCACGCTGTAAAGACATACTAGTGTTGGAGGAAAGGATTTTATTTTGTCACAATTAAACTGGCACTGCAGAACATGTTGGCACTATATAAGAAACTGGAAATAGTTGGGTGCCATTTTATCTTTCTTTACATCAGAGTATTGGTGGGTTTTATTCATAACTCTTAACTGAATTTCTTCACTTTATTGCTCATACACTTACACTATATATTGTGATCACTGGTGACATTATACACAGGAATTCTGTATAGTCTAGTGTTCAAGTAATACAATCTACAGAGCTCCTGTGTATAATGTCACATGATTACTGTATTACCTCTACACTTATACTATATACACAGCAGCTGTGTAGATAGTATGTAATGTAACTGTACAGGTCAGGTAATGCAGTGATCACCAGTGACATTATACATAGAAGCTCTGTTTTGTAGCGTACAGGTAATACAGTAATCACTGATGACATACACAGGAGCTCTGTATATAGTATGCAGTGTACAATATAACCAGCTATATACAGACTTTGGATAAATGGGTTTCCAAAGCTCTTTAGAATAGTGACTACACGTGTCTTTGGCCTGACTTCGAGAGCTGCGTCTGATTTCCCTATCCTCTGTTATTACTGTATTCCAGAGTTTCATTAAAGTTGGATTAACTTTTTGCTTGAAAAGATTTTCTATATCCCAGCCTAGTTTAGAGTGAGTCAGACCGGGCCTCCTCATCACAGCTATGATGTCCCGATCTCCCCCCAGATCCTCCGTACACATAACCTGCATATTCACTGGTTAGTGAGGATCACATGTATACGGTAGTTTTTTTCTGGCTCACCGGTCAGTACAAATCTTGATACATCCGCACATGTCATGTTTATCAGATTATTAGGGTAATCTGCACAAAGCTGAAACAATGTGTGCCAGGCTGGATGACGAAATGTGATCTGGGGTAGGATGGAACGAGATGTAATTAACTGATGATGCATTTAATACTTGGGTCGGTTAGTTATCGAAGCTTCTCCTACTTTGCTTTATGGATTTCTGAAATAAAATGAGGGCGTATCAAGCCAGAGTTCTACAATTATTGGCTGTGTATGTCACCAGTAATCACTGTATTACCTATACCCTTACACTATATACAAAAGAGCTTTGTAAATAGTACATACTGTATATTGCATAGGTGCAGTGATCACCAATTACCTTATTACCTGTACTCACACACTATTTGCAGAGCTCCTGTGTATTAAGTCACTATATTCCCTGTACATTATATACATGATCTACAGAGCTCCTTCATATATATTGTATGAACACAGATAATACAATAATTACCAGTGACATTATACACAGGAGCTCTATTTATAATGTTCGAGTACAGGTAATAATATCTACATTATATGTACTATCTACAGAGTTCCTGTGTATATAGTGCAAGTTTACAGGAAGTACAGTGATCACTGGTGACATGATACACAGGAGCTCTATAGAATGTATTATGTGTACACCTACCCCCAGGAGCTCTATATAGAGTCTATAGTGTATGTCACTGGTGATCACAGTATATAGTGGAAGTGTACAGGTAGATCCAGTGATCACCTATGATATACACCGGAGTGCTGTAGATGGCTATCTACCAGTAGCTAGAGAACTCTTGTGTATGTTGTCACTGTTAATCACTTTATCTGTACACTTAAACTATAGACTATATACAGAGACCCTGAGTATAATGTCACTGATGAACACTTGATTACCTGTATATTTAAGCTATATACTATATACAGAGCTCGTGTATAATGTCACTTGTGATCACAGTATATAGTGTAAGTGTATGAGTAATAAAGTGATCACTGGTGACATTATACACAAACTCTGTATATAGTCTAGTGTAAAAGTATTATGTGGGCGTCACACGAGACGATCTATCGTGCGATACATCGTCGGGGTCACGGTTGTTGTGACGCACATCCGGCATCGTATGCAACATCGTCCCGTGTGACACCTACAAGCGACTCTGAACATTTGCAAATCGTGTGGAAATCGTGTATCGTTGACACGTCGCTAATTTTTAAAAAATCGATTATTCTTCTTGGCGCTGGTTGTTCATCATACCCGGGGTAGCACACATTGCTCCGTGTGACACCCCGGGAATGATGAACATAGCTTACCTGCGTCCCGCGGCTCATGCCGGCAATGCTGAAGGAAGGAGGTGGGCGGGATGTTTACGTTCCGCTCATCTCCGCCTCTCCGCTTCTATTGGCTGGCCGTTGTGTAACGTTGCTGTGACGCCGAACATCCCACCACGTTCAGGAAGTGGATGTTCGCCGCCCACAGCGAGGTCATCCGGGAGGTAAGTGCGTTTGTTGGGGGTTTAACGACTTTCTGCGCCACGGGTGACTAATTGCCCGTGACGCACAAACGACGGGGGCGGGTACGATCGCAGGATAGATCGTACCGTGTGACGCCCGCATTAGTCTATAGAGCTTCTGTGTATAATGTCACCTGTGACCACTATTACCTGTACACTTATGTGATATACACAGAAGCTGTGTTGATAGTATGTAGTGTAATTTTACAGGTAATGCAGTGACCACCAGTGACATTATAGACAAGATCTCTGTGTATAGTATGCAGTGTCCATGTAAGAGTGATAAGCGGCGACATTCTACACAGGAGCATAGTATATATTATAGTGTACTGGTAATACATTGATTACCAGCATACAGAGCTCCTGTATAAGTCACCGATGACTTATACAGGAGCTCTGTATGAAGTTTACAGGTAACAGTGATCACCAGTCACATTATACACTGGAGCTCTGTATATACTGTATAATGTACTGGTAATAGGGATCACCAATGTCATTATTCACAGGAGCTCTGTAGATAGTAGTATATAGTGAATGTGTACAGATTACAGTGATCATCAATTATATTATACACAAGCGTGTAGATTATATTACCTGTATACTTAATCTTGAGAGCTCCTGTGTATGTCACTGGTGATAACATTGTTATTACTGTAACTTTTGTTTGTGATCCGTATGGTTGTACGATTTAGTCACCACTATATATGCTGGTAATATGTAGTCATGGTATTGTTTAATGTGAGGGCATGTTCAAATCTTGCCACGGAGTCCATAGGACTCTAGCTATACCTCTAGACATTGAAACCCAAGGCTTATTGATATTCATGACAAACAAAGGCTAGTCTATCTGCTTCACTCAAATTGCTAGAAATGTTAACGATTGTCCAATTACATTGACATTCTTGATATGAATCAGGTGGAGGGGATCCAACAGAATCAGGTGGAGGTCACCCCCACAGATATGCTGTTCTAAGCAGTGCCAGTGGCCAGATGTAAGTAGTTGTGGAGATGAATAGCACAGCTTCATCAACTGCTCAGTGATCGATGCTAGGTGCTGCAAATCTGCTCCTCTTCAGGGGTGGCCCAAATAGCTTATCAAAAAATAATTCAATTCCCGGGCTTTGCTTATTCTGCATCCTGATAAATTAAAACACTAGGACAGGAGGAAATATATATTTTGTGTGTCCTCTCCTTCTAATTACATGGCCTAAGAGAAGGTGCCTGCAGAATTGGAAGGACCGGACACCTGAGGGTCAGGGGTTGTATTTGTAGATCCATCTTTCAAGGTCTCTTAAATTTACTAATACAGACTGACTAAAGCATAGAGCAGTGATATAACATGACAGTGGTGCCATCTGCTGGTGTTTACTTGGGTCTACATGGTAATTTGCAAAATGCTCGTTTTTAATTCTATACTTCGGTATAAGGGGCTTGCAAAATAATACTCATTTAAGCCATGTTCACACTTGTATATCCGTGCTTGGCGAAGTCTCTTGATTTATAATGGGGTCCATAAGGTTTTCGTTGTAGTGCCCCACATTTTGTAGTGTTATGATAAAAATGCCAGAACGTGTGATGGACGCTCCAACTCAAGCACATACATGTATATTTACACAAAAGTGGAACCATTATCCATAATGGTGGTTCTGTGTAAATTCTTTTACTATACTTAAAGTAATCATGGTGCACTATTATGTCACGAGTGTGTCACTGGTGGTTTCTAGCCATAGAAGGTCACAGCATTTGGCTGCGCAGAATGCTCCCGGACTTTCCATTGTTCCTGCTGTCAGTATTCATTGGTATAGGCACCTTTCCTGCTGGATTCATCTCTCTTCTTTTAGGACCCAGCAGGAGCTCACCTTCCACCCATCTGCTGATTATCAGTATTCTCTTGGTGCTTAAATACCCCTTACTTCCTTGGGCTGGTGCTGGTGATATTTTCAGTTCATTCAAGCCTTGGTTGCAAGCAGGTGGTTTGTACTCCTCTGTGTTGCTGAAAACTTTGCTGAACTTCTACCTGTGTCATCTGTAGATAAATAGTTCATGCTTTTTCCCCCTGTGTGTCCTCCTGTGTCATCTATAGTTATTTAGTGGGGTTGACAAAGAGCTTATCCCATCCGTTCCCTATTTAGGACCCAGCACTAGGGATACCTAGGGTCAGGTATCCGGCTCGGCGCATAGGTGCAGAACCTATATAGGGTGGTGAGGGACTCCAGGGACCAGCAGTAGGTTTGGTCAGGGGTCACCATTTTCCCTTTCCCTAGACACAGGGTTTCCCTTCCCTTTCTCCGATCACTTGATACTTCCCTGTTCCTAGTGTGACACATTATAGATGTATTTGTAAAACATAGTGAGACCTGTATAGATTAGTATTGCCCACGAGGAGTTGTGCACCATCGGTATACGCACTGCCTGGTTATTTTCATCCAATGCAGCAAATCTATGTCAGCAAATTTATAGTGGCTGAATGCCCAGTGAGCGTTCTTCTAGATGCCCCTCTACATGATCCTTGTGTTACGGATCCTTTACATCTACAGATGGTACTGACTTATTTGCTTGCATTTTCTAGGTGTGCTTTGCACTGTAAACATTGATGACTGCGAACGCAATCCATGTGAGAATGGAGCAACCTGTGAAGATGGAGTTGCAGACTATACCTGTAAATGTCCAGCACCTTGGGGAGGTAAAAACTGCACCATAGAGCTCCTAGGGTGCATAAATCATAGCTGCCAAAATGGTGCCATGTGCATTCCCACCTATGAAGAGGAGATCCATGGGCATACCTGCAAATGCCAAACAGGTTTTTATGGGCTGGATTGTTCTATCCCCACCACATTTTCCTTGTCATCGCGTGGGTATGTGATCTATGAACTGGAAATGTCCAATAGTAGCAGGACAAGTATTGAAGATGACACGGTCCACATGGCCGTACGATTCAGAACAACTTTGGCAAATATGGTTCTCCTCTATCGAGGTAATGAAACAAGTTATCTAATACTTGAACTCTTTAATGGAGTGCTGCAAGTCCTATACAATGATGGCAATACTTCAGTCATGGTCCTAAATAAACACAATGTAAGTGATAGTGATTGGCATCAAGCAGAGGTGGCTTTGAATTCAGACCTTCACCTAAAGCTTCACCATGAAGGTTGCGCCAACGGTACATGTACTCACGTTGAACCTTTGCTCACAAAGTATGATCCTCAGCTCCAGACGTCATTCACAAAGGTCTACATAGGAGGTCTTCCCCAAGACTCTCTGCTAGACAACACACAGAGCAAGCAAAACTTTACAGGATGTTTTGAAGATCTTAAAATTGACTCCAGAGTTTTGCTACCACAGGATATTGGAGATGACCAATCCTATGATATCACCCTGGGATGTAACAAAACAGACTGGTGCCAATCCAGTCCTTGTCACCATGGATCAAGGTGCATTGACCAATGGATCAACTACGTGTGTGACTGTATCAGACCATACTTAGGCCCAACCTGCTTAGAAGGTATGTATTGTACTGATTCTTCTTGTCTATTCGCCTTCTTCAACTTCTTTTGTGTGTGTTACTCATTTTTTTATACTGAGTTGATAAAAAGTGCCTTTTTAAATTGCCTTTAGTAGATACAGAGGAAGCCATTTTGGTGATCTTGTTAAATATTAAGATCTTGTCTGTTTTAGGGGTTCTCTAGACAGAGCCGTAATGTTATCTCAACTTAGGTAGCAATTATAATCACTCATACATGCCAACATTTTGAGATGCCCCTTTTTTCTCCCATAGCCATGTCCTTTTTTTTCAGGCCACCCATTTTGGTGACTAAGCATATCAACTTCACGCACACTTTCCATGATGTTTTGGCAGCACCCAGTAGATTTAGCAGCAGGCCTCCTTTTCTCACAGGAGCCTCCCAGATGTTTCGTAAGAGTTATCAAATCATATAGGTTTTTCTTCAAGTCTCATCTTTCCACACTTTTAACTCACTAGTCTTGTGGACTCCCCAGTATATTTGGCACCTTCTCAGTTTTGATTGAATTTACCTTAATTTCTCTCTTTCCACAGAATACGAACCTGTGACCTTCTTATGGGAAGACATTCCTAGTTTTGGCAACTTCAGAATCGCCCAAGATTTAGGAGCCTCTTTTGCTATATCTGCGTTTATTAGGACACTTAAACCAGATGGCCTGGTGCTACAGATCAGTAATGGTACCATGGATTACTTATCAATCTACCTAAAATCTGGACAAATTCATATTAATCTTTTGTCGGAAACAATCTCTTTCAAGGAATACATCAGCAGTGGCAAAAAACATTTGATTTATGTGACCTTTACTGAGGGGCTCATCAGACTAAATATTGACCAAGTCAAAGAAGAGGTAGAACATCTATCGTCAATCTCCATTTCTGCAGAAGACACTGTACTTGTTGGAGGAATGCCACCAGGTGGAAACATTGAACAGTGGGGCGGATATTTTAAAGGATGTCTCCAAGATGTTCAAATAAATTCGAAACGCTTGGAATTTTTCTCATTAGATAGTAAAGATGACGACGTTTATCCAGGCTTCATTAGTAATGTCACAAAGGGTTGTGTGTCTGACGACGAATGTCAGGTGAGCATAAGACACTGATGGAGAATACTGACCAAAAACAGACGTGTGTGTATAAGCCCTTTATGCATTTTGTCAGTAATTTTTAAATACCATACTGATATTTTCTTCTCATGCGTGTAAATCAGAACTCTCATTTTTTGTCAGAGAATCCCCAAAAAGCAAATTAAAAATTCCAAATATTCTAGATTGAAATAATATACCCGTTCATGTCACTAAGAGCATTTTTGGTACAATATATTTTTACAAACCACGCTTTTTTATTTATATCATTTTGAACATTTACGTGTAAATTCTATGAATCATTACGGTCTTAGCAGTTTATTAACGTATATAAATCATTGTATTTGAACACCTAAAATTTAAAATATATGTTCCCTCTAAATTAGAGACTTGATCTCTAATTTAGAGGGAAAACTAAATTGGGCTGCAAATAAATATTGCCATGAATAGTTAGCTCTAGTAGTTATAGGGGTTCTCCAAGGATGCTCCCATTTGCATTTCCAGGCATCGTGCTGATGTCCTGTTAGGCAGGTAAGTATAGATGTGGCGTCATCGGCACCTCCCAATGATTAAGTTAGCGGCAAAGGACAACCCCTTTAATAGTGTTATGGTACAATCCCTGAGGTCTAGGGCAGTAAAAAGGTTGATATTAAACCTTCCTCTGGCAGCAGGGATACTAAGGTCTGCATCTCTGAGTTGTAGAGTAGAATATGAAGTAATGTTGCATATCTGGTATCTAATGGCTTACTTGTTCTTCTAGGCTTCTGCATTGCAGTCGCAAAAAGGCTGAAACTAGAATGGACAGATACCTACTCCACCACACATACATGGCCTCATATCTTGTGCCCCTCACCTTTTATTGATTTCTTCTTTTACACATATTTCTCTCTGTGCCCTTTTGTTACAGACTACTCCCTCAGTTGCATGCCGACTCCTCCTCATGGTCTTTCCTCCCTTGCCCCTCCACACAGACTGCTCCTCATGGTCTTTCCTCCCATGCCCCTCCACACAGACTGCTTCTCATGGTCTTTCCTCCCATGCCCCTCCACACAGACTGCTCCTCATGGTCTTTCCTCCCATGCCCCTCCACACAGACTGCTCCTCATGGTCTTTCCTCCCATGCCCCTCCACACAGACTGCTCCTCATGGCCTTTCCTCCCTTGCCCCTCCACACAGACTGCTCCTCATGGTCTTTCCTCCCATGCCCCTCCACACAGACTGCTCCTCATGGTCTTTCCTCCCATGCCCCTCCACACACGCTGCTCCTCATGGCCTTTCCTCCCATGCCCCTCCACACACACTGCTCCTCATGGTCTTTCCTCCCATGTTCCTCCACACACACTGCTCCTCATGGCCTTTCCTCCCATGCCCCTCCACACAGACTGCTCCTCATGGCCTTTCCTCCCATGCCCCTCCACACACGCTGCTCCTCATGGCCTTTCCTCCCATGCCCCTCCACACACGCTGCTCCTCATGGCCTTTCCTCCCATGCCCCTCCACACACACTGCTCCTCATGGTCTTTCCTCCCATGTTCCTCCACACAGACGGCTTCCGATCACATCACCCTCTTTTCGGTGACCCCATAGTCTATTGTTCAAATTATTGTATCCTCCCTAATCTAATCAAAAAATGACAGGAAGATGGAGAGTAGTCATGTTGGGCCTTGAACAGCTGCATGTTCTCTCTAAAATTGGATAGAGAACTTCATTAGCGCTCTGCCTGATCATTAAGCCTATCCAAAACAATTGGAGTGGGAGTTTTCAAGCTGCACTACAGCACAAAACAGTGGGCAGTGTCCTCCTCCTGACTGTCCAGCATCTCGTCCTTCCCATTTCTCTGACTGTAGGCTGTATGTAGTCAGAAACTTTCAGAGGAGGTACAGCTACACTGTGTATGCGAGAGATTATTCACAATGTTTGTGGCTGTATTACATTTACCCCTAAAGTTTTGTTGTTTTTTTTTAATGACAAATTAATAGATTTTCATTTCACTTATCTAGTCCAGCCCATGTAAGAATAATGGCGCTTGCGCCATTACCTGGAATGACTTCACCTGCAAGTGTTCTGCAAACTTCACTGGACCAACATGTGAAGAGCCGGTGTGGTGTGAGCAGAAGCCCTGTCCACCAGAGTCCACCTGCAAGGACTTTCCTGGAGGATATACATGTAAGGATTGCTCGTTTTATCCCTATTTTTATTTACTCATCTGAAAAAGTCTAAATTTTTCAATCTTTTATTTCTAAACATACACAGTAAATAAAAAAAAAAAAATCAAAATGTGACAAGGTGTAGGACTATAAGGGAGTCGTACAATTACAGACGCTTCTTCAAATCTTCTGTACTTCTGCTCAAGAATTGAATTGATGTCTCAAAAATTGCTTTCTTCAGCCTGTGATTGACTAGTGATTAGATTCGGTACAAGCCTTGGCCGGTTTGTCCGGGTTCGGCTTTTTTCAGGGTTTGTTTATTTACTTTTACAGATTAGCAATGGGGGGGGGGTCTCCTTGATGCCTCCCATTATTAATCTAGGGCTTAATGACACAATTTTACAACACATAAGTTTGGCCTCCCTTTGAATCAATGGGCTTGGTATGTTCGCCCAACACCAGGAGGCTCGGTAAAGATCGGCGAACCAAACTTTGAAAGGTTCACTCATCTCTACTAGTGATTACTTAGTCGTTTCAAGATCTCAATGCTGAAGGAGGAGGTATAAGAGTGGCAGAGGATCGGAAAGCGGAAAGTTATGTTATTTTTGATCTTTTTATTGTTTTGTAAATTTTAGGGAATGTCAGACCAAAAAGAAAAATTTTACAAGTTTCACTTGGACAAATGCTGCATTATTCTTTTGAATTAATAGTACATTTATAATTAATAATTGGTAGATTGTTCCAGACTAAGATGATGTTACATCTGTCCTATTTGCAGGTCTGGTCAACGCCACTTTTAAGGAAGAAAGCTCTGTGATCTTTGCACCGAATGTGTCATTAGAACGTCAAGTTGCCTCTATTTCATTGGACTTCCGGACCAGAGACATGGATGCTGTTCTGCTGGAAGCTTCCAAAGCTCTGGACCATATATCTATCATCATTCAGACAGGTCGATTGCTGATCACTTTAGACAGTGGGAACAGTGTGGAAGGAATCAGTTTTGACTCAAAGACCACGATTTCTGATGCTTTATGGCACAGAGTTGAGATAACGATGAAAGCGGCTGCAGATGTGGCTCCTCAGTTGACAATAAGTTTAGATGGGCACAGTATGGCGCTACAGCGCAATGGTGGCAGCTTGAGTTTTCTATCAGAAAACACTGCGGTTAAACTAGCGAAGAATTACACGGGATGCCTTGGCCAAATTTCCATCGGAGATCTATATCTTTCATTTGCTGATCAATTATTTCTTCAACACTTCATTATGACTGAAAACAGATCACTGGAACTTGGATGCCAAGGAGAAGACGTGTGTGATGATGCCCCTTGTCAGCATGGCGGACAGTGTCAAGATCTGTTCAACTCCTTCAGCTGTACGTGTGCACCAGGTTGGGAGGGTGTCCATTGTGAGCTCAATATTGACGATTGTAAGCCCAACCCTTGTGCCCATGGCTTGTGCTATGACTTGGAGAACGACTATCTGTGCAACTGTTCTTCAGGATATACTGGCAAAAACTGCGAAATTAACGTAGACGACTGTCAGCAGCATCAGTGTCTGCATGGAGGGTCCTGCTTAGATGGCGTGAATAGCTACACGTGCCAATGCCCGGTCAATTATGCTGGAGCTTATTGCCAGTAAGTGTCACTACAGTATCTAATATGAAGAAGTAATGAAAAAAACCCCAAAAGTTTCAATCTGAAGGGTGGCTTTGGCATCTTTATAGACCTTTTCAAAGACCATCTTATCCATGTCCTGATGTATAGAATAACTCCATTAAGGATAGTTTTAGGTCTCCTACTGCTTTATTGGTTCACACGGGCAGTACTTTTCTCCATGACTTCGAAATAAGACCCTACTGATCATTCCTGTTACCACCAAAGCACTAATAGACTAGTGAAGACTATGGAGACCCTAGCAGATGGTCGTATGTAGATTGATTCTAGATCGGAACACGATGATTAGTATAAAAATTAGTATAATTGTTTCCTGTCCAATTTTTCTTTTCTGACAGATGGCCGTTTCCTCCCGAAAAATGCAGAATAAATGTTACATGTATGAACGGTGGTAGATGCAACAGTGGAATCTGGGGTGCCAACTGTACTTGCAGGACAGGTTTTAAAGGAAAACGGTAAGAATTATGGAATTGAACATCATACCAGACAAGAGTAGTAGGGTTTTTATGTTTACATACACTGTGTACGATGCCTTTAAGCAATATTGGACAGCCCATACAATGTCATGTTTTTGGAAGCTTCTGATAGGTTTATTGGCAACATCTGAGTTAATTAGAGACATACCTGTGGATGTATTTTAATACACACCTGAAACACACGGCTTCTTTGTGTAGAATCATGGGAAAGTCAAAAGAAATCAGTCAAGATCTCCGTGAGAGAATTGTGGAGCGGAAAGGCTAGTGAGAGGGAGGCCAATTAATAGAGAGATGTTCTTCAGGTGCAGGAAACAAGAGCAGGCGAGAGATTGTATATAGGAGGTGAACGAAAGATTGGTGTCGAGCATAACACTGAGACAGCGAGCCTGCGCCAATCATGGTGGCATACCCAGAAATGGAGATAAGTGGACAGCAGGAGCAGAAGTAGTTCAGTTTTGGAAAGGTTGATTTTCAGAGAGAGAGTGGACATTATGTTGGAAATTGGGGACAGTGAGGGGATGAAGTTTATAATTGTGTGTCATCAGCACAAAGATGGTACTGGAAGCCACATTTCTGGATGGTCTGTCCAATTGGAGCCATTTATCGAGAGACAAGGACCAAGGACTGAACCCTGAGGGACCCCAACACTGAGGGGAGTAATGGAGCCAGCAAATTATTCCACTGGGAGAGCAGTCAGAGAGAGAAGAAGAGAACCAGGAGAGAGCGGTGTCCTGTATGCCAATTGAGTGGAGCATGGCGAGAAGGAGATGGTGGTCAACAGTGTCAAAAGCTGCAGAGAGGTCAAGAAGAATAAGCAGAGAGTAGTCATCATTACGTTTTGCTGTCAAAAGGTCATTGATCACTTTGAGGGCAGTTTCTGTCAAATAGATAGGGCAGAAGCAAGACTGTAATGGATCTAGAAGAGAGCGAGTATATGAGAATAGGAGTATTCTTTGAAAGTTATCGTAGAAGGAATCATCATTGTTTTATATACACCCCCCTCACATTTTTGGTAAAAATTTACTGCAGCCCCGATTTATTAAAGCAGATAAAGGGTTATTACATCTCAGATCTTTATGGTATATCTATAGAATTAGCTATAAATGACTGATACTGTAAGATGTGGGTTTTATCACTTGGGCCTTAAAGTATACCAAGAACAGGGCCACATTTTGCACTACCAGGAAGAAAGGGATGGTCACACATGAGCAAGGAGTCATTCTCTATACACTTCAATAAGAGTTTATAAAGATAGCTGATCAATAGTCTCGGTGACACTGTTATACACATAGATGTAGGTCCAGACATTTATGGGTTGTCGGAGAGGGAAATTTACCAAACTGATGTATTTAATAAAACGTCCAAAGCCAGTCATCCGTGGGCCATCTCATTCTCAGAAACATCAGTGTTGGGTGTCTGGAGGATGTAGAGGACCCCTCATCTTCCTTCTGTACAGGACAGTATTGCCGAGAATGCACAAGATCCATCTTTCTGTATATTGTATAATGCTGAATCTTCTCCTCTGTGATCTTTTTGGTTCTGTAGATGCGAGGTCAATATCAATGACTGTGAGCCCAATCCGTGTCTCAATGGCGGGGCCTGCCAGGATTCGGTCAACAACTACAAGTGTATCTGTAACGCCAGCTTCAGTGGGGTCCGCTGTGAGGTAGGTAGCCCTTACTCTGCACATATGGACTTGTCACGTGTCAAAAAAAAAATCACAATACTAAGCTTTCCTAAAGCAATGTTTGTAACCTCACTCCAGATGTGAGAGGCCCGCTGCCGGGATCACATGCCCACCAGAGTTCCTTCAGTGCTGTTGCTTTTGTCAGGGATCTGCATGTTTTATGTGTCTGTTAACCATCTGTTTGTATGTCAATCTATGTCACCTGAAATTGGGGACCCTTCATTAACACACAGAATTGCTAATCACTCGCTCTGTACCTAGATCTTCTGCCAGGAAATCTCCGCTCATCTGTTACTAAGATGATAATTGCCGCCTCGGGATGTAATCTTGCATGTTTCTTCTGATTCCACTTTTTACTTCTTGATGTAATTAAAGGGGTTACCCAGGAATTTATAACACTTAGAGAGAGGCTATTCGTATTAGATTGGTGGTGGTTTTCTCTATGTATCCTTACTGATTCAAGATAGGGTCATGGATTTATAAAGGAGGTCATAAAGGGAACCTGTCACCAGATTTGGTGATTTATAAGCTGCGGCCACCACCAGTGGGCTCTTATATACAGTATTCTAACATGCTGTATATAAGAGCCCAGGCCGCTGTGTAGAACGTAAAACTCCCTTTATAATACCCGCCTAACAGGCGGTGCGATGCAGACTGGTCAGATGGGTGTCTCCATTCTCCGGTAGCGGCAGATCAAAGTATTGTAGTGCGCCTGTGCGGGATCTCAATGTCGGCTAGTGTGGATGACATAGGACGCGACATACACCCAGGCTTCAGAAGAAGGAGGACAAAGATGGCCGGAAGAGGAGGCGCTGGAGCTGGAGAACGGATACACCCATCCAACTGGTCTGCACCACACTGCACGCTAGGTGAGTATTCTAAAGTGATTTTTACGTTTTACACAGCGGCCTGGGCTCTTATTTGCAGCATATTAGAATGTATAGTCGCCAAATCTGGTGACAGGTTCCCTTTTATGACCTCCACATTCGCTTCACTATCTACCAGGCAGACATTCTTGGTTTTTCCAGCGCAGTCCTATTTACTTGAATGTCAGACCCTCACTCTAATGGTTCATCAATTTTAACGTTTTGGATAACCCCTTTAAGGCCCTGATCTCTTGTTTACTATCCAGATTTTGTGTATAACCTGCATGTTTATGTATGTGCTGCTGAAATGTTCTGGTGCATGTAACGAATACACTGTGTGCAGAATTATTAGGCAAGTTGTATTTTAGAGGATATTTTTTTTATTATTGATCAACAACTATGTTCTCAATCAACCTAAAAGACTCATAAATATCAAAGCTTAATATTTTTGGAAGTTGGAGCAGGTTTTTTTTTAGATTTGGCTATCTTAGGAGGATATCTGTTTGTGCAGGTAACTATTACTGTGCAGAATTATTAGGCAACTTAATAAAAACCAAATATATTCCCATCTCACTTGTTTATTTTCACCAGGTAAACCAATTTAACTGCACAAAATTTAGAAATAAACATTTCTGACATGCAAAAACAAACCCCCCAAAAATTAGTGACCAATATTCCCATCTCACTTGTTTATTTTCACCAGGTAAACCAATTTAACTGCACAAAATTTAGAAATAAACATTTCTGACATGCAAAAACAAACCCCCCAAAAATTACTGACCAATATAGCCCCCTTTCTTTATGATGACACTCAACAGCCGACCATCCATAGTCTGTCAGTTTCTTCATCTGTTTACGATCAACATTGCGTGCAGCAGCCACCACAGCCTCCAGACACTGCACCGAGAGGTGTACTGTTTTCCCTCCCTGTAGATCTCACATTTTATGAGGGACCACAGGTTCTCTATGTGGTTCAGATCAGGTGAACAAGGGGGCCATGTCATTATTTTTTCATCTTTTAGACCTTTTCTGGCCAGCCACGCTGTGAAGTAGTTAAATGCATGTGATGGAGCATTGTCCTGCATGAAAATCATGTTTTTCATGAACGATGCCGACTTCTTCCTGTACTAATGCTTGAAGAGGTTGTCTTCCAGAAACTGGCAGTAGGTCTGGGAGTTGAGCTTCACTCCATCCTCAACCCGAAAAGGTCCCACAAGTTCATCTTTGATGATACCAGCCCATACCAGTACCCCACCTCCACCTTGCTGGCATCTGAGTCGGAGTGGAGCTCTCTGCCCTTTACTGATCCATCTATCTGGCCCATCAAGAGTCACTCTCATTTCATCAGTCCATAAAACCTTTGAAAAATCAGTCTTAAGATATTTCTTGGCCCAGTCTTGACGTTTTATCTTATGTTTCTTGTTCAAAGGTGGTGGTTTTCAGCCTTCCTTACCTTGGCCATGTCCCTGAGTATGGCACATCTTGTGCTTTTTGATACTCCAGTAATGTTGCAGCTCTGAAATATGAGAAAAATAAAGACCAAGTACAGCGAACCTCATAATGATGGTAGTGTACATGAACCCCATAGAATACATACAAAAACTTGTGAACGAGGGGGGGTATTTTTCATGTTTTTTTGGAGTAAGAATTATTGCACCACAATTGTGAAAAAAGTATACAGTTTTTATTATTACAAAAAATACAAAATACTGGAAATCACATGTGATTGCAGTTAGTGATTAGACATACATAGTTAAAATCCAATTAAATGAGACAGAGAAAAGAAGGTCACAGGGAGGAAGACAGCCTACCCCTTAATTTCTGTGCAGGGAACAGAATAGTTAGATTAATTCCAGATGGCCATATAAATAAGCAGAGAAACATAGGTATATCCCCTAAGATAGTAGACTAATGGAGTGCTTATACATGAAAACAAACCAACAGGATAAGGTCCAAATCAGGGCCTGAACACAATAGTATGTAACACCACCAGCGAGTACATAGCATAATCTCAAAAAAAAAAAAAATTCATACAATGGTGGAGATTGGCACCTGAAGGACCTACCTGTGGTATGTATAGCACCCAAGGAGGGGAGACTGTCAGCCTCACATGTGGACCCGGTCCCGACACGTGTTTCGCAGGTGCTTCAACGGGAGACTGTCTCCCGTTGAAGCACCTGCAAAACACGTGTCGGGACCGGGTCCACATGTGAGGCTGACAGACTCCCCTCCTTGGGTGCTATACATACCACAGGTAGGTCCTTCAGGTGCCAATCTCCACCATTGTATGAATTTATTTTTTTTTGAGATTATGCTATGTACTCGCTGGTGGTGTTACATACTATTGTGTTCAGGCCCTGATTTGGACCTTATCCTGTTGGTTTGTTTTCATGTATAAGCACTCCATTAGTCTACTATCTTAGGGGATATACCTATGTTTATCTGCTTATTTATATGGCCATCTGGAATTAATCTAACTATTCTGTTCCCTGCACAGAAATTAAGGGGTAGGCTGTCTTCCTCCCTGTGACCTTCTTTTCTCTGTCTCATTTAATTGGATTTTAACTATGTATGTCTAATCACTAACTGCAATCACATGTGATTTCCAGTATTTTGTATTTTTTGTAATAATAAAAACTGTATACTTTTTTCACAATTGTGGTGCAGTAATTCTTACTCCAAAAAAACATGAAAAATACCCCCCCTCGTTCACAAGTTTTTGTAGCTCTGAAATATGGCCAAACTGGTGGCAAATGGCAGCTTCACGCTTGATTTTCCTCAATTCATGGGCAGTTATTTTGCGCCTTTTTTTGCTCAATACGCTTCTTGCGACCCTGTTGGCTATTTGCCATGAAACTCTTGATAATTCGGTGATCATGCTTCAAAAGTTTAGCAATTTCAAGACTGCTGCATTCCTCTGCAAGACATCTCACAATTTTGGACTTTTTAGAGCCCGTCAAATCTCTCTTCTGACCCATTTTGCCAAAGGAATGGAAGTTGCCTAATAATTAAGCACACCTTATATAAGGTGTTGATGTCATTACACCGCTCCTCATTACAGAGATGCACATCACCTGATTTACTTAATTGGTAGTTGGCTCTCAGCCTATACAGCTTGGAGTAGGACAACATGTATAAAAAGTATCATGTGATCAAAATACTCCTTTGCCTAATAATTCTGCACACGGTGTAGTCTCCGATTATCATGGATTTTGTAAGATTTTGGGATTTACCTTCCTTTTTATGTATTTATTTTTCTGTCATTGCCCCTCATTTAAAAAGTAGTAAAAACTATGCATATTTCGTATCTGTACAGCCGAACCAACCTACAAAATAAAAGTAGGCTGTTATTTGTCACATATTGAGCTACAAAAATCTAGAAGATTTTTTTTTATTCTTGACTTCAAAAAGTGAATCAATAAGTTTTATATAAATCTCAAAATGTTTTGACTAAACAATACAACTCGTCAAAATAGCTCTGGTAATAAGAGGGTTATACCACTGCCAGCAACCACTGGGCTCATTAACACTAATGTGTAGATATTTCCTAGGATGGAGAAATTGTGCTGCGCTCCATAGTAATCTGGGTGCTGAAGAACTGTCTAGACAGGATCTCCTGTATATGACACTTGCGCAAATCCTTCTGTCTCCTCGTGTAATTCCAGACAGACTGGATGATGTGAGATCAGGGCTCTGCGGGGGCTGGATCATCACCTCCAGGGCTCTGCGGGGGGCCGGATCATTACCTCCAGGGCTCTGCGGGGGCCAGATCATTACCTACAGGGCTCTGTGGGGGGCCGGATTATCGCCTCCAGGGCTCTGCGGGGGCCGGATCATTACCTACAGGGCTCTGTGGGGGGCCGGATCATCACCTCCAAGGCTTTGTGGGGGCTGGATCATCACCTGCAGGGCTCTGCGGGGGCCGGATCATCACTTACAGATCTCTGCGGGGCCGGATCACCACCTCCAGGGCTGTGTGGGGGCCAGATTATCACTTCCAGGACTCCTTGTTCTTTTTTTACCCTGATGATCGTTCTTAAATGGGTTATCCACTACTAGGACAACCCCTTCTGACTCAGTTTCCCCCAGGTAAAATAAAAAAAAATGCTATACTCTTCTCCCATAGCGGTGCCATGGTTCATGTAACGTAATGACATCATGCAAACCGCGTACAATCAGTGCTGGCTTCCTTCTCCCCACCTTCAGACCAAACAAACTGTCTACAGGAAGTGAGTGCTCTGGTTGCTGCTCACTTCCTGTTGATTGTTTAATTGTCCGAAGGCGGGGAGACAGACGTTGGCGCTGATTGGACACTGGGCTCGCGTGACGTCACAATGGGAGGCGAGTATAGGCTTTTTTTATTTTGCCTGGGGGAAACTAGGAATTAGTAAGGGTTGTCCTAGTAGTGGACAACCCCTTTAATGACACTGGCTGTATGTTTGAGGTCGTCCTGGTACAGAAAAAAAATTTAATCCAATCGGATGCATCTCCCTTATGGGAAAGAGGATTCCTCCAGTCTCTGGAATTGTAATGTAGGCAGAATGGCCTGCAAACAGTGAGGAGACCATAAATACTCTGCGCTGAATAACTACCCGAATGATTAGGGAGTACGTTGCGATTTCTCCATCCTAGTAAAAAAAAACCAGAGCAATATCTCCAAATGTATCTCAGCCCCATAGCACCCTGGTAGTTGTTTAACAGGTCCAACTTGATGATGGTTTCTTTCTAAGGCCCATTACATGCAGTGCGTTACCTACATTTTTCAGAGACATTAAAAAAAATGCTACTGCCAAAAGTTACTTAAAATGTATAGTAAAGTATTGAAAAGTCTACCCCGTACAGCATTTTATGTGGTTTTGTATCGTATAAGAAAAATAAATTGCTTTTAGCAAAATAGAACATGCTTCACATATGGCTATTTTTTTCTGGAGTGTATCCCATAAGGTTCTCTTTAGAATTGTACTTATGAACAAAGTAATAAAAGCCCCCCCCCCCCAAAAAAAAATAAAAAATATGCATATAAAGAAAAAAAAATGCATTTTAAACATCTAGATTCATGCTGCACTTAACTAGACTGCTAAACCACCATCTTGAGGGATGATTCTCCTCTAATATGTATGGGCTCTGGGAATCTGTCAGCAGATTTTTAATTTTTAATCTAATCTGAAAGCAGCATAATATAGGGGCAGAGACCCCGAATCCAGCGATGTGTCACTTACTGAGCTGCTTGGTGCAGTTTTGCAAGAATCCCTGTTTATTCTGTGGTCAGAATGACCCCACCACTGATTGGCAACTTCTTGTGTACATTGTCATTAAGCTGCCAGTTAGTGGTGGGGGCGGGGTTACACAAATCTGCCTGACTGTATTGCACAGGATGCTTAATCCTGCAGTGATGATTTACTGCTAATAAAGCATTGATTGTAGTGAAACTACAGCAAGTTGCTGAGAAATTGACACATCCCTGAAATCAGGCTCTCCTTCCCTACATTATACTGCTCTCAGCTTATATGGCAAAAACCTGCTGACAGATTCCCTTTTAGTACATTAGCTTTTTCCATGAAATTTTAACCCTTTCAGCAGATTCCTTTGAGAACACAAGGCCAAAATAGGTCCAAACTATTGCATCTTTCAATATCATAATTTTTTTTTGTCCATTTACCGCCCATACATCTAAATCTCTAAGGTAGGGTCTCTGTAATATAATATGCTGTTCATTTCTTGCAGAAAAGCAATGCCGCCTGGGCCTTCCCCTTCCCTCTACTTGGAGTTGCAGTCCCTGTATCATGTGGGGTTTTGCTTCTGTTTGTTATTGTGGGCATTTTCATGGTGCTGACCGCAAGGAAGAGGAGACAGTCGGAAGGCACATACAGTCCAAGCCAACAGGAGGTAGCCGGCGCCCGGCTAGAAATGGATAGTGTCCTAAAAGTGCCCCCTGAAGAGCGACTGATATGAACTAAACGTTCCGGGGGACGACTAACGTGCTGCAGAGGGTAAAAACTACTTTGTACAGTGAATTATACGTCATAAGGGCGGTCATAGCCCTTGAGATACATTTGGCTCCTTTTTCTATTTTGGAGGCTAGTCTACTCTACTGGCCATCAAGACGAGGAACATAAGACTTTTGGAGATACCACAGAGGAACAATTCTGCCTAACGTACAGGTAGATGCCTTAAAGTACATAGGAGGCATGATAAACCTTTGTTTGACTATGATCTCTGCATGGATAATCCAGAGCCATGACCAGGCGAGACATCTGGTTTACTTGAACTATCGAGAGGGCGATGGTCTAATGTGCCTGTGTTTTATAATGATATTTTTCTATTACTTGGAAAGTGGATGGAGAGAACATTAGAACTGCTCTGTGCCTCATGACTGCTCAGTTTTAGTATAACTAAACAATGTACAGCACCAAATCTGTGGCCTTATTTGTAGCACTGTCCATACACTGGTACAACAAGTGGCCAAAGTCATCAGTCATAGTCCAATCGGCCACAACGTTTGGCCACTGCAACACTATTTCCCCACAAAAGTGATGGTTTATCCAAAAGTTTAATTACTTCTAAAAAATTTTAAAAGTTGTAGGCCCTATAGTTATGTAAGATTTCATTAGAGAATATATGCCAGACACCGGTATAATTATATCCACTACTCACCAAAAGTTAGGGATATTTGGCTTTCGCGAGAAATTTCTGTAAAATGTAAAAGGTTTACGATATAGTGGCATTTTCTCATGGAAGTCAGGCATTAAGTAGAAGAATGCAATAGAGATTTCATCAACTCAAACAAGGTATTGAAACAAAAGCAAACAGTTGTGGGTATACCCCCCAAAATGGCAATGTCTCAATAACTTATCAGCTGTAATTGATGCTCAAGGCCACATGACTACGCCTCCTGCTGGTCACAAGTGGAGTTATTGTCTGTGGAGGCCGGCATCCCACTGTTCTTGAAGGGCAGCCCTGAGGTCAATTGAGGTTCTGGGATACAGAGTTACAGCCTCTACACTGCGACTCAGCCGATCCCATAGGTTTTCTATGGGATTCTGGTCTGGAGAAAGTGCAAGTTCCCCAGTCTCCAGCAGCCATTCCCTAATGATGTGACCTCAATGAGCTGGAGCATTGTCGCCCATGAAGATGAAATTAGGTTGGCGTTGTTCATGATGAGGCACAAAGACTGGATTAATGATAGAGGCTTGTCACTGTCCCATTCACAGTGTAGGACAGTTCTGTACTGACTAGACACACCTGACCATACTAACACCACCACCACCAAACGCTCGTCTGGAGACAACAGTGGCTGATGCATAGAGCTCTCCTTGATGTCTCAAACTTCTTTGGCAGTCATCATTTCTGCTCAGTGTGAATTGACTTTCATCAGTGAATAGCATTGAGGCCACTGATCCATCATCCAGCGTAGATGATGCCTGTGCCTGGTGGTGTGATCTGGTACCTTGCAGGTCATCTAGCACACAAACCACGCTGATGTAAACAGTTTTGAAAGGTCTGATGTGACACTTGGGGGAACCTCTCACCTCCCTGTAATGTGCCTGCATTTCTGTGGCATTCACCATCCGCTTCCCAAGGGCATTTTTCCCAATGAAGCGATTATCAGTGTGGGATGTGGCCGGAGGATGCCCACTTCTCTGCCATTCTGTGACTCTTCCAGTCTCTCTGTATCTCTGTACAACCTGTTGGTGACACTCTGAACTCAGTGGCCACTTCTGTTTGAGAACATCCTGCTTCAAGCCTTGCGATGGCATGGCACCGCTGATCATCTGTTAGGTGTCCTCTTGGTCGCATGATATTAAAATGTAAACAGCACGATGAGGAGGACTGTATAATACCAATACTAACTGAACTCCGAAATATATTGGGCAATACATAGATCAAACACCTGTTGTGAATTTTGCCATTAAGCTCCTTGTTAGAGAACAGCAAGTTGTGCAAAAAGTTCAGAAATGCTGAACAGTTAGACGGGTACATCCAAAAGATTAGAGAAGGTCACATTAAGTTCACCTGAAAAGTTCAAAGTTAATGATGAGCGAGTTTCGAAATACTCGGATTCGTGATACTCATAACAAGTATTGTCTAATACTCGCGTATGCATTCTGAATAGCGTGTGCAATGCAAGTCAATGGGAAATACTTGCACGAATAGTACGGCATTTGGGTTACTCGTTACATTGCGAGTATTCCCCAATGACTTGCTTGTGTATTCATTCCAAATAGCGTGTGCAATGCAAGTCATTGGGAATACTCGCAATGTAACGAGTAACCCAAATGCCGTACTATTCGTGCAAGTATTTCCCATTGACTTGCATTGCACACGCTATTCAGAATGCATACTCGAGCATTAGACAGTTCTCGTTATGAGTACCATGAATCCGAGTAATTCGAAACTCGCTCATCATTAGGCCGGTGTCAGTACCTCGCACGAGTCTCGCGTTGCATCACCCGGCACGGCCGCACACTGTCCTCAAAGGAGCGGGTCAGTTGCATGCATCCATATGCAGGTGAGATGCTCCTGTCTGGAGAGTGTGAGTCCGTGACGGGTGATGCAATGCGATACTCGCAAGAGATACACGCGAGTCACTCGCAAGTGTGAGACTGGCCTTAGTCAGAGTGTATTTTAGGATCATCCTCAAATTTCACTCGAAAGTCAAATATCCCTTACCTTTTGTGATATAGATGTACTGTATGTGTATATACAGTACAGACCAAAAGTTTGGACACTCCTCCTCATTCAAAGAGTTTTGTTTATTTTCATGACTCTAAAAATTGTAGATTCACATTGAAGGCATCAAAACTATGAATTAAAACATGTGGAATGAAATACTTAAAGTGTGAAGCAACTGAAAATATGTCTTATATTCTAGGTTCTTCAAAGTAGCCACCTTTTGCTTTGATTACTGCTTTGCACACTCTTGGCATTCTCTTGATGAGCTTCAAGAGGTAGTCACCGGAAATGGTTTTCCAACAGTCTTGAAGGAGTTCCCAGAGATGCTTAGCACTTGTTGGCCCTTTCGCCTTCACTCTGCGGTCCAGCTCACCCCAAACCATCTCGATTGGGTTCAGGTCTGGTGACTGTGGAGGCCAGGTCATCTGGTGTAGCATCCCATCACTCTCCCTCTTAGTCAAATAGCCCTTACAGAGCCTGGAGATGTGTTTGGGGTCATTGTCCTGTTGAAAAATAAATGATGGTCCAACTAAATGCAAACCGGATGGAATAGCACACCGCTGCAAGATGCTGTGCTAGCCATGCTGGTTCTGTATGCCTTAAATTTTTAATAAATCCCCAAAGCAAAGCCCCCCCACACCATCACACCTCCTCCTCCATGCTTCACGGTGGGAACCAGCCATGTAGAGTCCATCCGTTCACCTTTTCTACAAAGACACGTGGTTGGATCCAAAGATCTCAAATTTGGACTCATCAGACCAAAGCACAGATTTCCACTGGTCTAATGTCCATTCCTTGTGATCTTTAGCCCAAACAAGTCTCTTCTGCTTGTTGCCTGTCCTTAGCAGGGGTTTCCTAGCAGCTATTTTACCATGAAGGCCTGCTGCACAAAGTCTCCTCTTAACAGTTGTTCTAGAGATGTCCAAACTTTTGGTCTGTACTGTATATATGTATATATGTGAGTATGCATGTGTGTATATATATATATATATATATATATATATATTTTATATATACACTACACAGTATATTACACATACTCAGTGGATGTGTGTTTCCCTAACAAGATGGGTATATGCATTTGATGTTGACTACAGGATATAAAGTTATATTTTAAAGATTACCATTTAAAGGGAACTTGTCACCTGATTCATGCTGCCCAGACAATGTGCAACATGAATCAGAGCTGTTCTGCAGAATTACATTTGGGTATATGTTTCTGTGCAACGGGATCATGGCCAGAGATGAGACTAGTCAGGAGCTGCCCCTGGCTGGCTCTTCCCAGCGCCACTCCCGATGAACTTTCTCACTATGGGATAAACCTGTCAAGCACCTGTAGAGCTGGTCGGAGGTGCAGCCAGACTAGTCTACTCTCTGGATATTATCACAGACTGAGAGTTTCTCAGAAACGCTGGTTCTGTACGTATATTTATAAGTTGAATTTGTATGCAAGTTGGACCATGTACAGGGCCGACATGGTTAAAAGGAAAAAAACCAAAAATTCTACTAATACCACATCACTCACCCCTCTGTCTGCCCCTGCTGCGTTTTGCCCACCATCCAATCCTCCTCTTTCCAGCACTGCAGGCCACTTCTCCTTTCGTATCCAGGCCTTGGAGATGACTGCGCGTCTTAAGGGTGTGGGGCATTTCATGACGTAACACGTGCTGCCCTCCGAGGCCCGGATGCAGCCACAACTCCTGGCCTTTATTGAAGAAGTGAGAGATAACAATGTTTCTAAACCTGAGGATCCCAAAGGTAGTTTGATGCCCTCGTAATAACTGCAGTGGCCTCACATAGCTGACTGAGATCAGATCCGGAGATTAGACTAGTCTGGCTGCACCTCCAACCACTTCTATTTCTGGCTGATTGTTAGAAAATTGTTATAATGTTGTACTACACTGGATTTTATTTTATGCTGTTTTATGTAACAAAAAAAAATGTTGTTTTTTTTTGAGCAAATTTGTCCTACAGCTTTTGCGGATTACAAGTTTATCAGCAGCGCCATTTTTTGGCACACGAACTTCCGACAAATATAGAGCACAGCTATGTGGTCATTGGTGGTAACTAGCTGAACTAATTCATGGTAGGGAAAAAAAAAAAATGGCAGTATAACCAGAGTGACCCCTCAGTCCATAAACTCAGATCACATATCAAATTTTATTGCCTGGCCTCCCTACATCTGGTGAGAACCCTCTGCCATCGATCAGAGCCTACTGAAAAGTCAATTTTTGAGGACCCTAAAATGGCACAAGGCAGAGGAGATATAAAAAGTCCATATATCTGATCACTTATAAAACGTAGTCCCCGGAGGGTCATTTTAATACTTTGTTCCTGGGTCATCTCATACAAAAGCAATGTCATGCTGTGCCCTATTTGCTGTAGGTCCACGTTGGCTGCCCATTACCTTGCCAATGACCTTTCCAATGATAGATAGGCCTCATGAACACAGTGACAGCCAGGATCTGTATTGCATGGATAATGGGTCAATATTACACCGCCATAAGTTCCTACACCAAAGCAGATTGGTTGTCAGGCCTCCAGAATACAAAATTTTGGCTAACGAAAGTCACACTTTATGGATATTGGCTATAAAAGTATTTATTGAGGTACGATTGATTGAGGTACGAAAAAAGTGCAATACGGATCAATATGGAAAATGGCCATGTTCATGAGGCTTCAGTATAGGAAATGGATGTACACTAAAAAATAGAAACACAACATTTGTTTTTTCTCCTATTTTTCATGAGCTGAACTCAATGATCTAAGACTTTTCTATGGACACAAGAACTTTTTCTGAAATATTCACAAATTCATCTAATCTGTGTTAATGAGCACTTCTCCTTGGCTGAGATAATCCATCCACCTCACAGGTGTGGCATTCCAATATGCTGATTAGACAGCATGATTATTGCACAGGTGTGCCTTAGGCTGGCCACAATAAAGGCCACTCTAAAATGTGTGCAGTTTTATCACACAGCCCAATGCCACAGATGTCACAAGTTTTGAGGCAGCGTGTAATTGGCATACTGACCGCAGGAATGTCCACCAGAGCTATTTCTCTACCATAAACCCAGGAACTCCACATCCAGCATCTTCACCTCCACGATGCTCTGAGACTGGCCACCAGGACAACAATCTGTTTGCATAGCCAAATCATTTCTGCCCAAACTGTCAGAAACAATATCAGAGAAGCTCATTGTCCTCATCGGGGGTCTCCACCTGACTGCAATTCATCATAGTTACTGACTTGAGTTGGCAAATGCTCATATTCAATAGCAATGGTGTCTAGCAGGTTCAGAGGAGTTCTCTTCATGGCTGAATATGGGGGTCTTCACTGTACAGAGCAGATGGCAGACTGGAAAATGTTAATCACTCCAGATACGGACTGGTTTTCTGACCCACCCGTACTTCCTAATACTGTAAAACTGTGCATTTTTAGATTGGCCTTATATTGTGGCCAGCCTAAGGCATACCTGTGTAATAATCATGCTGGTCAGCCTAAGGCACACCGGTGTAATAATCATGCTGACCAGCCTAAGGCACACCTGTGTAATAATCATGCTGGCCAGCCTAAGGCACACCTGCGTAATAATCATGCTGGCCAGCCTAAGGCACACCTGTGTAATAATCATGCTGTCTACTCAGCATCCTGATATGTCACACCTGTGAGGTGGATAGATTCTCGACAAAGGAGAAGTTCTCACTAACACTGATTTAGATACATTTGTGAATATTTGAGAGAAAAAAGCCTTGTGTACAGAGGAAATATCTTATTTCTTTAAATTCAGCTCATGAAAAAATGGAACAATAAATGTGTTGTATTTATATTTTATGTTCAGTATATTAATGTATATAGCGGTATGTACACTGGTTTTAATCTCTGTAAATGCCTATGTATATACTGTATAATAACGGATTTGTATATATATTTTGTATTGTAAGACAAGGGCAATGCCCACCTGTCATGTACCGTGTAAATAAACTGCCAAATGCAACAGCAAATGAATGAACTCTATAAAGAAAAAATAAAACTATACTTATATATAAAAAAAGGAATTTCTGTTAATCTGCAACTTCAATATCGTTTATCTAATATGACATTTAATATTATAGTTTGACCTGTTTGTCTTTGTAGAAGAGTAATATTGGGTCATAATTTTACAATACCTGTGTACCACCTAGAAGTATGCAATAAAGGTTTCTAAGGCTGCTTTCACACATCAGTTTTTTGCCATCAGGCACAATCCGTCAAAAACCTGAAAAAAAACGGATCCGGCGTCTGTTGCCGCTGGATCCGTTTTTTCCCCCATAGACCTTCTATTAGTGCCGGATGGTCTTGCGTGCCATCCACAGATTGCTTGTCCGGCGGCCGGATGGAACGCTCAGGGAAACGTTTTTTGTCTCCGGCGAAAAACCGTATTGTGCCGCATCCGGCGTCATACGGCGTGTTTTATAATGGAAGCCTATGAACGTCTGATCCGGCGTAATGCGGCAAAAAAAAGGATACGGCCGCCGGATCCGGTTTTTTGAACTGAGAATGCTCAGTATCACAACGGATCCGTCAAAAAACTGAAGGAACTGATGAAAAAAACAGATACAACTGATCAGTTTTTCCGCCGGATCCATCGCATCAGTTTTTTCGCCGGATCGTGCCTGATGCCAAAAAACTGGTGTGAAAGCAGTCTTACTGCAATTAGAGTCGAGCAAAAATGTGTGGATGACCCAGGCCCAGCGGTCACATCAGGAGTCCATGGAAAGTAGGAAAAGTGGACCACAGACGTTTCGGATTAGTAGGCTACCACAACACAATGACGTTACGGCAATCTAATAATCCAGGATGCCGCACATAGGGGTGCGCAGTGGTCTGGTCCATGGCCACGGGCTTCAGATGTGGCTTGTAAGCCTTCAGCAAAGCTTAAAGGGAACATGTCGGCAAGTGTTTAGAATCTAAACCAATATCATTTATATAAAGTCCCTGTAATGCTGATGATGTTCATTAGTGATGAGAAAAATGTTCAGTGCTTGGTAAGTGTAACTAGTATATTGTTTCGGAAAAATCTTCCGGAAAAATGCTTGAGTTCTCCGTTGACTTACATTATACTTGGTAAATGACTACCGAGCAACAAAATGCTCATTCCGCTTACCAAGCACCCGAGAACCGAACAGTGCGCCCATCACTAATGTCCATACCTTTTTGTTTTAGAAGTTTGTACCTCCATTTTATAGAATAGTGGCAAATTTTCATGTAATTGAGCCTCCAGTGTAGTTGCTGTCCAGCATTTGCCCTGGATGGCACTACCTTCTTATCGGTGACCAACAGATCATTGTTCTCTATGATCTGCTCCCCTGCCTGAGATCTTGCTCAAATGCCATCATTTCCGGAGCTGTGCATGCACAGATTCATAGTCTGGATCTCAAACATCATAAGGACCTCCATGCCTTCCCTGAGAATGACTGCACTTACCCAAAATATTAGACCATGGAACAGAAGACCGAAAAGAGCAATCAGTCACTGATAGGAGGTCAGGGATGGAAGGAGAGAGGCCGTAGAGCTCTTAATTCACTTTCGGTTCATTTGTATGAACATTTTCCAATGGATTTTTATAAAATATAGGTATAGACTTATAGAATAATAGTATGTACATCATCAGCATTGCAGGGACTGTACTTAGATGACGTTAGTTTGGTTCCCGATAAGCCTAAGAAATGATGTCCCCTATTGAGACCGCAGTCTATAGCGGGAATAAGATGTGCATGGGTACCTACCAACAAGTATTGTTCAATTTCCATGCATCAGGTAAGAAGCATGACACAAAATCATAGGACTATCCATGTAGCACGTCGTCATGATGGGTCCACCAGAGGGTGAGATACCATTGTAGCGGTCCTACCTTTTGTGTACTGTGAGCTTCTCTTCAACCATGAGACTGTCCATGTGCTTGCTGGTTTCGGTAGTTGTATTCACCCATCTATGTTCTATGCAGAAGCCACGTTTGATCCGAAAAGTCGAGGTCTCCACTCTGCTTGGGTCGGCTATAGGAACAGGAATGCTCTTCATACTACTAATTGTCATCGCGATTGTTATGGTAGCCATGAAGAAAAAGAGAGCCACACAAGGGACGTACAGTCCAAGTCGGCAAGAAAAGGACGGCGCTCGAGTAGAAATGTGGAATGTCCTCAAGCTGCCACCCACAGAAAGACTGATCTGAGGAGCGAAACAAACTTTTTTTTAAAAGAACCAACAAAAAGCATTTAATATATTCCTTCATTGCACAGAAACATCTTCATTCTGAACCTTCTTGCCGTGGAGGAGCCCTCCCCTAATGCGGAGTCCATGCGAATATCTAACTGTACCATGCAAGAGACTGATCTTGTGGTCGTGAAATTTCCAACTAGAAGCTCGGTTAGGAAACAGTGTGTTCCAAATGACATTTCATGGACTATGACACAATCCTTAAAAAAATAATCTAAACACATGCAAGAAGAAAAAGGAATCAATGTAACAACTGGGAGTCACAAGCTTAGAAGTCATCTTCCAAACCCATGCTGTCAAATCAGCCTATAAATGTAGGAAAAAAAGTAAAATATTTGCTAAAACCGAACAGGGCTTTATCCATATAAGCCACATTGTACAGTCATGGCCGAAAGTGTTTGCATCTTTGAAATTGTTCCAGAAAATTGAAGTATTTCTTCCAAAAAATTCTTGCAATTGCTCACTTTGTTGTAGACATTTATTTCCTTGTCTGTATTGGAACACAAAAAAACAGAAATAAAGTAAATTGGACATAATTTCCCACAAAACTCCAAAAATAGGCTTTACAAAATTGTTGGCACCCTCAACTTATTATTGGGTTGCACATCCTATGGAATAAATAGCAATAGCAATCAATTGCTTCCTAAAACCATCATCGAGCTGCTTACTCCCCTCTAGTGGAATTTTGGACTCTTCTTTATAAACTGCTCCAGGTATCTCATATTTGAAGGTGTCTTCTCCTAAAAGCAATTTTAAGATCTCTCCACAGGTGTTTAATGGCATTTAGCTCCAGACTCATTGCTGTCACTTCTGAACCCTCCATTGGTTTGTTTCCATCCATTTCTGGGGGCTTCGTGAATTTTGTTTGGGGTCATTGTCCGGTTGGAAGACAAAGGAAGATGCATACCCAGCTTTCTGACATTAGGCACAACATTGCGACCTAAATGCTTTGGTAATCTTCAGATTTCATGACGCCTTGCACACAGTCAATGCCCCCAGTGCCAGAGGCAGCAAAACAACCCGAAAACATCTTTGAACCTCCACCAAATGTGATTGTAGCTCCTGTGATCTTTTCTTTGTAGGCATCATTCCATTTTTAGTAAATAGAATGATGTGCTTTACCAAAAAGCTCTATCTTGGTCTCCTCTGTCTACAAGACGCTTTACCAGAAGGATTTTGGCTTACATACATTTTGGCAAACTGCAGTCTAGCTATTTTATGTGTCTGTGTCAGCAGTGGGATTCTCCTAGGTCTCCTGCCATAGTGTTTAATTTCAATCATATATCGACTGATAATTTGAGCTGACACTAATGCACCCTAAGCCTGCAGAACAGCTTGAATTTCTTTGAAACCTGATTGGGGCTTCATCCACCATAATGACTATCTTAAGTTGGAACCTTTAATCAATTTTTTTCTGCAATCCACGTCCAGGGAGATTAACTACAGTGTCATGGGTTGTAAACCTCTTGGTTATGTTCTGCACCGGGACCAGGGTACATCAATATCTCTAGATCTTATATTTTTCAGCAATTTTGGTTCTCCAGTCCTCAGACACTTCTCTTCTCTTTCTGTTCTCCATGCTTAGTGTGGCACACACAGACACACAATGCAAAGACTGAGTCAACTTCTCCCCCTTTTATCTGGTTTCAGGTGTGATTTTTATATTGCCCACACCTGTTACTTGCCACAGTTGAGTTCGAACGAGCATCACATGCTTGAAACAAAGTTATTTACCTACAATTTTGGAAAGGTGGCAACAATTTTGTCCGACCCACTTTGGGGGTTTTGTATGAAGTTATGTCCAATTTGCCCTTTTTGTTTCTGCTTTTTTTTGTGTTGTTCCAATACACACAAAGGGAATACATGTGTATAACAAAACCTCTAATTGCAATAATTTTGTAAGAAAAATACTTCATTTTCTGGAACAATTTCAAAGGTGCCAACACTTACTGCTATGACTTTATCTAAACAGTCATAGGATAATCCTTGTCTTCACTATGACAATTAACAGTAAGGAGGCTTTGAGGCTCTGATTGCTACCATAATGTCGTGTATGGGAAGGTCTTGAGGTATAAAAGTATTCTGCACGTGCTAGCTATATATAATCATCATGTACAATTACCAATTTTTACTTCTGTTGCCATATGAGCCTCATTCAAGCGTCACCTTCTTGGGCAAGAGTTCTCATTTTCATGGACAGAAGTCGTACCTATTATATATAGTCTGTGCACATGTCCGTGAACAAGTGGTGCTCTCCAAAATGCAGAGACATGTCCAATTTTTATTCAAGTGAAACTTTCCAATGGAAGTCTTTACGTCCGTGAAAAAATATTGGTCAGCTTTGATAGAAAATGCTTGAGAAAACAATTATGAAAATCATTTTTATTTTTTCAGTAAAAAAACCCCAGACCTTTGAATCAGTCCTACGTAAACCAGATCGTTATGAGAGGTCCAACCTGTGGTATTGCCTTTGTTGCCGAAAATTAGAGGCCAGAAGTTTCTCTTATTGGCCATAGAGTCTGATAGGTATACAATGTCTCTTTCACCAAGAATAGGAGGATTCTGCACTCTGGCCAAAATAAAGGACTTGATGGCCCCTTGTTTTTAATTATGGAGGAGGTAATCCCTACCTAACTTATTGTTATAACTTGTCTGTGAAAAAAGTGGATGTTATAGGACAACTTCTTTTAATATTTATTTAGTGCAAAACATAATGACCAATATACAGTATGTCTTCATGCAAGGATCCAATGTTTCCAATAAGGTGGGCTAGAATAATATTTTATTGACTGTGCTTAGTCTTTCCTAAAAATCTCCCACTGGTTTGTGCACATGGCAAACATGTTTCTCGGGCCACAGGTTGCCTGACCAGAACTTGACAGTCTTATACATGCCTATAAGGGTTGGGAGAGCCACATCTGGTTTGTGTAGAGACATAGGGTTTGTTCTTGGGCTGGATTCACACATCCATGTGTGTGATCTGATCTTACAGTTATACTTTTCACCTGTATCTTTAGTAGGTTACAACATATATGACTGACTGTGGTATTCTGACTACACAGAGATTTGTTTGTAGTCTGCAACTATGGAGACAAAACCGTATTTACTCAAGATTACTAACTAGTTTTCAATTTTATATTTGGTGTCTAAAAGCATTTTCTGCAATGGTGGACTAGGGTTGGTCTATACCTATACTGTTGGATACTGACTAATTCACACATCCAGATATCCCAATCTGTGATTCTCAGACCGGCCATGGACCTCTAGACCCAAACTCCAGATCCTTGTAGACATACAGTATGTGAGGTTGCCAAGTTTGGGACTGGGAACCCATGGCCAGTCTATGCATTGGTTCATATGCTATGTGTGAATCCTGCCTTAGTTCTAACAATATGATCCTTTTCCCTTCCCCTCCACCCCTCCCTACCCCACCTCTCCCCACCCCTCCTCTCCCCACCCCACCCCTCCTCTCCTCTCCCCACCCCACCTCTCCCCACCCCAGCCCTCCCCACCCCACCCCAGCCCTCCCCACCCCTCCCCTCCCCTCCCCACCCCACACCACCTCCCCCCACCCCTCCACACCTCTCCCCACCCCACCTCTCCCCTCCCCACCTCTCCTTACCCCTCCCCACAACACCCCTCCCCACCCCACCTCTCCCCTCCCCACACCACTCCTCCCCTCCCCACCTCCCCTCCCCAATATAAGTAGCTTCAAGACAAGCTCATCCCAAATCTGGTGCTTATCCTTTCTTGGTCTAGATATTTACGGACACTGGCAGAGGTGCAATTTGATTTCTATCATGCACTGCAGGTGTAACCTAAGTGCCTTGTAAAATGTATCTTTTTATTTACTGGTTGAAATTGAAGTTCATTAAAGGGAATCTGATGACAGCATAATGTAGAGAAAAAGATATTCATTCGAGTGATGTCACTTATGGGGCTGCATGGTGCAGTTTTGTAGATGTAGCAAAGCTAAGATATCTGGGCTGTGTATAACCTCAACCACAACCCTAACTACTGGCAGCTTCCAGTGTACACTGTGAATTGTCAGCAAGCTGCCAATCAGTGGTGGGGGCAGGGTTGCACAGATCAGCCTGTCTTGCACAGGATGCCTAGTCCTGCACTGATAATTACTGCTGATAAAGCACTGATTGTAGTGAAGCTACACAGATTAGCTGGACTGGTCTGCAGGAGACACCTAGTCCTGTAGTGATAATCTCCTGCTGATAAAATACTAATTGTACTGAAACTACAACACAATCTAATAAGTGACACATCCCTGGAATCAAGGTCTCTTGCTCTATATTATGCTGCTCACAGATTAAATAGCAAAACACCTGCTGACAGATTCCCTTTAATTTGTAGTCTTCTTATGGATCTCTTATTACTTGTTGATTAGCGTTGTCTGAGTCTTCCTCTTCTGGGTGGACAGGGGTTGCGACCTCTGAAGCCAAAGCGGTGACCAATAGAATTGTAAGCATCGAATCTGGCAGGGAAAGCAGGAGGAAGAGCAACTGGGGATCGGTGAGTAGGGTCTATTTCATTAAAGCCTCCTGTGTGTTTGTTTTTCTCATTTCCAGGGTTGAAACTTCTTTTTTTAAAGTTTAATTTCATACTCCTATCTAACCTGGAGAGTCTCCATATACAAAGCTGTATCTGACAAGCATAGATGCAGGTTAGATCATATTGGATATGGAAACTATCCTCAATTATTATGTCAGTACATCATCTAAGAATGATATAACCATGTGGGGAGGAATTATATTGCAGGCTGGGGATTTATATTGTGCTGTGGTTGGGCTTTGTACATAGATGTAATATCCTGATATCTTTAATTTAATTCACGATCTTTAATTTCCTAATGTAAATGGTTAAATTATTTCATGTAAATAAAATATTTTCCTTCCTACAGTTTGCATTCTGCATCTTATGTACAAAAATTGAAGAATTTCCCTAATTACAGTCTGAATTTTATCCTCAAAGTGGTAAAGGTGTATTGGTTTTTAACCGGACCTTGGCGTCCAGCACAACTAAGGAAACCCAAACCCAGTAATGTATAATGATAACTAAGGGATGCCCAAATTATCATGGGCAAATCAGCAGACGATAAAGGGGTTCAGTCATATACTACCATACAACAGTACTATAGTTGTAAATCAGTCTTCTATGGAGCACCCAGAACAATGGAGGTCTTCGGCATGCCTCGGTGTACCATAGCATTGTGGGGGTCAATAGGAGCCGTTGTGTGCGGTTTCATTTAACTAACGCTTGTAGTAAGTAAACAGTAACATTCTGAGCTACCCCTTGTTGCTTCTGTTTGAGTCATATGCCGGCTGTGTAACACAGTCATCATCTGCAATGTGTGAAGCAGGCTCAGCTCCTGAGCCCTCTACACACATGCAGGCCCCCGATATGTTCATTTTTACTAAGGCGTAAATGAAATAATGTCCCATTATTAAGTAATATTATCCCATATGCTCTATTAAAAGTACTAACACCCCCTGAATGCCTTTTTAAAAGTAATCCACCTGACAACAAAAAAATATGCTCACTCAAAGTCCTGATGAAGTCACCAGGCAAGACTTCTCCTTGCCCAAGTCTAAGCCCAGGAGGAGCGATTAGGTAATGTCATTCGGTTGAGTGCCTTATCTTATGCCTACAGGATTGTAAAGGCACTCAACCGAATGACATTACCTCCTGGGCTTGGACTCGAGCAAGGAGAAGCCTTGCCTGGTGACTTCATCACGACTTGGTCTGAATCTTGTAAGCCACAGATTGCCTTACGCCTATAGGATAGTAAATCTGTGGCTTACAAGATTCAGACCAAGTCGTGATGAAGTCACCAGGCAAGTCTTATTGCCGGAATCCAAGCCCAGGAGGAGCGATTAGATAATGTCATTCGGTTGAGTGCCTTTACTGTCCTGTAGGCCAAAGGCGACTTGTAGCTTACAAGATTCACACAAACTCCTGATGAAGTCACCAGATGTGTTTTCTTCTTCTTCGTGTCCAAGCCTGGGAGGCGCGATTAGATAATGTGATTGGATCGAGTGCCTTTATTGGCCTAAGGCAACCTGCTTAGTTTGCTACTCTACCACAGGTTTAAAGGGTTATTCTCAATAAATCAAGTACCCTATCTATAGAGTAGAGGATAACCAGCTAATTACTGGGGTCGGGAGCATGAAAATGATCTCAAGATCAAGCTTCCTGAATGGAGTGTAGGTGCATATGCTCGGCCTCCACTGCATTCATTGACTATGGAACTAACACAACACTCTGCTTTCTACAGCAGTTCCACAAGCAATGAATGGAGATAAGGTCGAGTATGTGCACCTTCGCTCCATTCAGGAACCCTGATCTTGATACGCCTTCAGATCTCCAGCAGTTAGCAAGTTATCCCCTATCTACAGGGGATTATGCGGAAAAATATCTTGTTAATACAGTTTAACATTGATGGTTAAGTGTCCCTTATCTATCATGTCCATTGTGGAGAATATTAAGACCTATTCACATGCAGAATAGAAAATCATCATCCTCAACCAATTTTATGTTTTGGAATGATGGGATCACTGGATGGAGACATGTTAATGCAATTGATGAAAGAATGGAAACATTTTTCAAAACTTCTCATTTTATCAATATTGAGTATGAGTGCCACGTGCAGAAATATCCGCACTTACACACTTTGGTTGCTATCAATAAGGTGCTAACACAGCCTGCAGCGTCTCCAGACTTGTCTCCCATCGAGTAAATCCAGGAAAATCATTGGTCAGCAATTATACAAGGTGCTGCCAGCAGCGTATCTTGATGATTTCCATGCCCTAGTGCATTCAGTGTGACAGAACACTCCTCAGACAACCCATTAATATGCTCATTGATAGAAGCCAAGGTTGGGGAGTTTTCCATATGGCGTGCATACTGAATAAATCAACATGTTTTGAACATTTTGTTTCCATTTTTTTATCATTACCAAATTGGAGAAAAGTTGTGTCCTAATTTACGTAACTTTTGAATCTGTCAACTCGCTTGTACCACTGTCATTAGGTCTAACGTCACAGCGGAATCAGGCTCTGTAGTATGAACAAAGCCTAACTGCAACCTGATATCTCCTAGTTGTTCAGCCAGACCTTGACGTTGGCTATTTAATGCGTTCTGGTCCTCATTCCTGCAGGAGTTAATTCCTGCTGATCTGGGGAACTCTGCTAGGAGCTCAGGTTGCCAATTGCCAAAGTCATCTACTTCCTATATAAGATCCTGGCTCTTACTACTCAACGCCGATTATAGCTTCAACATAAGCTCAAGCGATACCAGTCTTGTTGGTGAACCTGTTGATGGTGATCATTGCTATGATATTGAGTGGTGTGGATGTCCCCCTGTTGTGCATTTGTTTCCTTCCCTTTGCATTATTCCTCTGTACATATAATATCTCTCCTTTTGTGTTTGAGTGCAGTGTGCATGAGTTTTCATTCTCCACTGTCCCCTGTTTTGTGGGGTTTTGTTATTGGGTTTTCCAGCCCGCCCAAGGGTGGAGGAGAGGAGGAGTAAAATCAGGGCTCGGACAGGAGTCAGGATCATGCTGGGGGCTCAGACCTAACTACCATTAAACCTATCTCCGAGATAAGGCACAGCGCAGGGTCCGGAGCCTGAGGGTCAGCTTAGGGGCCCCTGACCTGTCATTACATACCTCGTGATAGCCACCACCTAGTTAAGCACTTTTCAAAAAGTTGGCAGAGCTGGCTAGAATTAGCGTTGAAACAACTTTTTTACACAAATATTTGTCAACATTTGAAACCAGTTTATGATAAAATTCTGGCGAAAACTCAAGGATCGGGGACAATATGTATGAAGATATTCTCTCCTAAGGAGAGAATATATCTGTAAATTAACACTCCAATGGAATATGCCATGATTCGAAAATAAAAAAATGTATTTGGTACAGGGCTTGTGTACTTCTATGGCAGCCCTATTAAGACTTCTCTACAATACCGCCATATTATAACGATAGGATATCTGCTGACATTTGCAAATACCTCATCTTCTCTAATTACATGCGCTCTGCCGTTTGATAATCTGACTCTTATCATTTACAATCTTAATGTATTTTTATACCCGTACCCGATCATGAATGCCTTCACCTATAACATCTATATTTCAACTCATAATTAAGTGCGGTGGATATTTTGAGATACAACCTGAGTGTGTTTTTAGATGTCTTGTGAGGTTTTGCACCCTACAGTAGAGAGGCTTCACGACCAGTATAAAACCCACCAGACCTAATCCTGCTAATTAGTTATTAACGACTGCTAATGAGTCCAGCTTCTCTCATTAGAATAAGGGAGGGCGCTGGGGGCAGTTCTGGCGTTTCTAGTTAGTGGCCATTTCTGTGACTGCCACTTGTCAGTCATGTGTATGGAAGGTTGGGGACGTTTATATCTCACCTACCATGACTGTTACCGATGCACTATGGGAATACACCTGAGAATTCATGGAAACAATTAATAGTTTTTGTGCCCCTAAAAGGTGAGAGGTCACCGGCAGAATGGGCTGTGCTTCTATGCCGTCACTAGAACTTTTTCTCTGTAATTGATGTATTTGTGGATAAAGAAATATTATTGAGGGAAAGATGAATATTGAGCGTCCTCAATAGACAATCTCTTTTAGGGTACATAATAAATTGCACAAATCGGTGCAGCGTTCACCTTCTTCAAAGAAAATGCACTGATTAAAATCTGCAACGCTGGTCAATTTACATTACAAGTTATAGAAATCTCAAAATCGTCCCCCAAAAATTTGCAAAGTCACTTGGAGCAACCGCAAACCAATAGGCACAAGAGAAGCTTCAACGGATTTTTAACAGTTCATTCTCATATCCAGATTTCATACCATGTCGGGTATGTAATCATTACCAGGCATAAAGTGACAGGTAGCAACGTTTCAGGTTTGACACCCTACATCAGCGTAGAGGAGTTACCAAGGAAGAATGGATGGACTTCTAGAAGAGTACACAGTCCATGGTGAAATTCCCTAATAGCTAGAGTTCAGTGAGTATCTAACTATACGTGCTCGCTATACTCATAACGAGTACTGTCTAATACTCGCATATTCGTTCCCAATAGCGTGTGCAATGCAAGTCAATGGGGAAAACTCACAATGCAATGAGTAATCCAAATGCCGTACTATTCGCTACTCGCATGAATAACACGGCATTCAGGTTATTCTTTATTTTGCACGTTTTTCCCCACTGACTTGCATTGCACACGCTATTGGGAACGAAGACACGAGAATTAGACAATATTCGTTATGAGTATAGCGAGCACGTATAGTTAGATACTCGCTGAACTCCACTAATAGCAGATCAAGAAGACTGAAGGCCCCGTTACACGCTACGATTTATCTGACGATATGTCGTCGGGGTCATGGTTTCCGTGACGCACTTCTGTCATCATTAGCGACGTCGTTGCGTGTGACACCTACGCGCGACTTCGAACGATCGCAAATAGGGTGAAAATCGTTGATCGTTGACACGTCGTTCAGTTTCAAAATATTCGTCCTTTGGAATGCAGCAGACATATTGCTACATTTGACACCCTGCCAACGACGAACAACATCCACATGACCGCCTTGGTCAAACAATATATCGCTGAACGATGTAGCGTCATTTGTGAGATGTGTACGTGTGACTGCTACAAAACGACCTATGAGCGATCTCGGCAAATTGTAACTACGATCTGGGCGTGTCACATCGCTACTGAGATCGCTAGCTATGCCGCTGCATGTAACGGGGCCTTAAGACAAATCAAAGGAAAAAGGATGGTATTCCCCTTTAGAAGACCAGCAGGTGTCACTTATCCAGGTCCGAAAAATAGTGACAGCACTTCATCTTTTTAACCTGCAAAGATGACATCTGCTGGTCTTCTATTGGGGAATTTCACCTAATCAATCCTTCTTTCCTTTGATTTGTTTACGTCTTCTTGGCCAGCTATTGAGTAATTGTACACTGGAATGTCTACTTTTCATGGCTAGCCACGCTTATTTGAGGATTACCCTAGCCTGATGAAGGGTGTCAAACCCAAAATGTTGCTGTTAATTTAGGTTTATTTACTTTATGTGGTATGAAATCTGGAAAAGAGAAATAACTAATAAAAAAAAAAACTGTTGAAGCTGGTGTGTGGTTGCTCCAAGTGACTTACAATATTGATGTCTTAAAGGAAATCTGTAAGTAAGATAAATCCTCCTACATAGTCTATAGACAGTGACAAGGTTTGGAACTTTTGACTTTCAGGCTCCGTATCTCACCATCCACTACAGCTTTGAATGTAAGCTTACCATCATTTTATAGACAATCATCTTGGTTATCTCATACATAAATTTGACTTGCAGCTATTTAGCATGTGATTAGTTATGCAGATTCTTGTCATGTCACTGCATTGTTACTGTTTTGCTCCAGGTGGTGGAAAAATATTTTTCTCTGTATATTACACATTACAATCTGTTCTCACATGCTCTAATAGCTCAGTGTCTATAATAGGTTGATTCCTAAGTGAAAGGTCAGTGGTTCGCATCGAGGAGCAGCCAAGATGATTTCCCAAGAAAAGAGAAACCGCATCATTCAGCTCCTCGATAAGTCTCTTGGCCAAGAAAATTGCCAGAATACATCATGTGAGGCCATAACAGTAGGAAGAATGCAAAATGAAGTCCGTCCATTCAAAAGCCAAGAGGTGGACATCCAGGCAAAATAGCGGAGTTAACACGTCGCTCATCACAAGGTCTATCAGTTCCTGCACAACAAACACGGCAGTGGAGGCGGCTCATATGCTTTGTAATAGTGAGATCACAGATGTCCATGCAAGAACCATGTGATGCAGATTATACAAGTCTTGAATGATGGCCTGAAAAAAGGGGAAGAAGCCTCAACTTTAATTTACGATAAAGTCTATCCGGCACACCACAATGTAATGGAAGAGTCCTTGATATGGCTTGAAAAATATGTTTTATTGTGTATTTACAAAAAATAGTCCGTTTTTGTAAATACACAATAAAACATATTTTTCAAGCCATATCAAGGACTCTTCCATTACATTGTGGTGTGCCGGATAGACTTTATCGTATTGCTGGACTTATTATTCCAGAGCACCCGCCCCTCCGCAGTGAGCCAGGTCTATTCTATTGACTCAACTTTAATTTAGTCTTAAGAAGCTTTGGCTCAAGTTTGCAAATAAGTACAGAAAGTGGAAAGTAGAAGACTGGAAACGAGTGATTTGGAGCAATGAGATGAAAGTCAATAGACCAGACTCTGGTCAAACAGGTGCAAACGGGTCTGGAAGAAACAAGGGAAAAAGGGGCTAACGGATCGAGAAATTGAAGGAAATGTCAAGTTTGGTGGAGGAAACCTGATGACATGGGGTGTTTAACAGCCAAAGGTGTTGGATTCTTGACCACCATCGATGGTGGTCTCAATGCTGAGCTATATGTGAGTTTCCTACAAGAGTAATTACGTCGTAAACTCGAGTACTATGGGTATGAAAAGGACGACATACTGCTCCAGCAGGACAACGTCCTGAAGCATACGTCGAGATTCGTGAAGAAATAGAACAATAACAATAAAGTAGAGGTGCTGGATTGGCTCCCACAGTCCTCAGTCCTCAAGCCAATCCAACACTTGTGGGTAAATAATAGTCATATACCGTATTTTTCGGACCATAAGACGCACTTTTTTCCCCCCAAATGTTGGGAGAAAGTTGGGGGTGCGTCTTATGGTCTGACTATAGGGCTGCGGCTGGGAATGAGGGTGTTGCAGGTCATCGGGGGCACGAGCAGGCAGCAGCAGCGCCTGCCGTGACCACGTGGGCCCGCTCATTACATATGCACGCCCATCCTCCCGCCCATCTCTCAGCGCTGAAGCCGGCACTGACAGGTGGGCGGAAGGATGAGCGGGGACGCGCGCATAGCAAAGAGCCGGCCGCATGATCACCCCTGGCAATTACAGCCTGGAGTGATCATGTGCGGCTGTATTCACTGCCCCCCGCGCGTCATTACCAGCGCGGGGTGCAGTGAATCAGTACACTCACCCGTCCCCGTGTGTGGAGCCGTCCCCCTGCTGCACGCGATGTCTTCCTGTCTGTGCCGGTCAGCTGATCTGTGCTGGTCAGCTGATCGGCACAGACAGGAAGACATCGCGATGCAGCAGGGGAACGGCTACACACACACACACACACACACACACACACACACACACACACACACACGTCAGTGGCGCACAGAGGAAGATGATCGGCTGCAGGGAGTGAGGAAAAGGTGAGTATAAACGTTTATTTTTTTTCTCTGTGCTATAGGATACAAGCCATATACCAGGATGGTATATGAGCACGATGGGGGCATATAGCGGGATGGGAGTATATGAACAGGCTGGGGGGGGGGGTATATGAACAGGCTGGGGGGGGGGGGGGTATATGAACAGGCTGGAGGGGGGGGGTATGTGAACAGGCTGGATGGGGGGGGGGTATGTGAACAGGCTGGATGGGGGGGGGTATGTGAACAGGCTGGATGGGGGGGGGTATGTGAACAGGCTGGATGGGGGGGGGGGGTATGTGAACAGGCTGGATGGGGGGGGGTATGTGAACAGGCTGGATGGGGGGGGGGTATGTGAACAGGCTGGATGGGGGGGGGTATGTGAACAGGCTGGATGGGGGGGGGGGTATGTGAACAGGCTGGATGGGGGGGGGGGTATGTGAACAGGCTGGATGGGGGGGGGTATGTGAACAGGCTGGATGGGGGGGGGTATGTGAACAGGCTGGATGGGGGGGGTATGTGAACAGGCTGGATGGGGGGGGGGTATGTGAACAGGCTGGATGGGGGGGGGGTATGTGAACAGGCTGGATGGGGGGGGGGTATGTGAACAGGCTGGATGGGGGGGGGGTATGTGAACAGGCTGGATGGGGGGGGGGGGTATGTGAACAGGCTGGATGGGGGGGGGGTATGTGAACAGGCTGGATGGGGGGGGGTATGTGAACAGGCTGGATGGGGGGGGGGTATGTGAACAGGCTGGATGGGGGGGGGGTATGTGAACAGGCTGGATGGGGGGGGGGTATGTGAACAGGCTGGATGGGTGGGGGGGTATGTGAACAGGCTGGATGGGTGGGGGGGTATGTGAACAGGCTGGATGGGTGGGGGGGTATGTGAACAGGCTGGATGGGTGGGGGGGTATGTGAACAGGCTGGATGGGTGGGGGGGTATGTGAACAGGCTGGGTGGGGGGGTATGTGAACAGGCTGGATGGGGGGGTATGTGAACAGGCTGGATGGGGGGGTATGTGAACAGGCTGGATGGGGGGGTATGTGAACAGGCTGGATGGGGGGGTATGTGAACAGGCTGGATGGGGGGGTATGTGAACAGGCTGGATGGGGGGGTATGTGAACAGGCTGGATGGGGGGGTATGTGAACAGGCTGGATGGGGGGGGTATGTGAACAGGCTGGATGGGGGTTTATAGCAGGATCATATACAAGGCAGGAGGATCATTACCAGGATGGGGTACCTTAGTAGAGAATTTGGGGACATTACCCCCATAACAGTGTCAGCAGCAGATCCTCGCCCCATAACAGTGTGTCATGACCACATTTTTTGCTTAAAGTTTTATTTTCCCATTTTCCTCCTCTAAAACCAGGGTGCGTCTTATAGTCCGGTGCGTCTTATAGTCCGAAAAATACGGTAAGTATACACCAACATTGTGAACATGTAGAACAGATATGGGATCACATTTCGGTCGAGACATGTGACCGAATCTGACCGAGAGCATGGCCCAAAAGACTCTGACAGTGCTGAAAGCCAAAAGGTGGATTTACAAAATAGTAACAAAATAATACAAATTAAAGTTTGATTTTTAGGAGCAAAACAGTAACAATGCAGTGACATGACACGAATCTGCATAACTAATCATATGCTAAATAGCTGCAAATCAAATTTATGTTTGAGATAGCCAAGATGATTGTCTATAAAATGAAGGTAGTCTCACAGTCAAAGCTGTAGGGATTGGTGAGACATGGAGCCTGAAAGTTCAAGACATTGTTACCCTTTTGCTTGTCTCTAAGTTCAGGACTGACCTGACCTATGAGGCTTAGTTCAGGGCAGGAGACCCACGATCAGTGTAGAAATCACAGTCTGTACTCCGATCGTGATATATGTGGATGTCTAAACAAGGCCTTAAAGCAAACCTATTACGTATAATCTCCAGGCAGTAAGTTATAAGATAGGTGCTAAACAGACTGATATTGTTTTTACAGGAAAAAGCTTAAATAATCACCCCGTCTTTTCGTGGGTTTCTGCTGGGTTCTTTGATTTCCTCCCACACTCCAAAGACATATAGATAGGGACTTTAGATTGTGAGCCCCAATGGAGACATTGAAGCACAGTGGAATTAATAGCGCCATATAAGTGAGTAAAATAAATAAATATAATATACTGTACCTCGGTATTTTAGCCCTACTCATTGAATTTCCGGCAGCTCTAATTTTCATTGCTCTGATCTACATCATTTATCGGTAATCAGTTTTTCACTCACCTTTTGTCCTCCGCCAACCCAGCTCTATAGTTTTGGGGATAAATCTAGAGCAATATGGCAGATTACGATCCGTTCCGTATGTGCGAGTCAGCGGCGGCTGCTCAATGTCCCTGTACATTATTTCATTTTCTAATGTGTCCACGCACTACTTAATGATACCTCTTGCTAAATTTGCAGCTTTGATGCCAGAATGTCATTAATATATAAAGCATATGTTCCACGTAGAACTAATTGAAATATTGCATTTAGTTGCTAAGGATACTCTGATCTCTCGCTATTCTCAGACGCTGATAAGGTCACATGGCTCAACGCTGTTCAGGACTGACGCAAACTGCTCCCCTGATGGACAAAAGTAAAATTACATTTAGATACGCCATTAATAAAGCATTTCTGCACTTAACCTGGGCATTTCTGTGTCAAGCTGCTGTGATAACGTCAGTAATATAAAATTTGCCAAATATAAACTCTGGGAGGATTTTCTTAAATTATTAGTAACCTTTCCCTTCAAAAAGTAATCAATAGGAGATCGGTGGGGGTCTGGCAACCCCACTGATCAGCTGAGAACAGCCTCAGCAAATGCCAGATGTAAGCAGTTTGAAAAGAGCTGCTCAATGGATACGTCATCAATTTCTGTACACTTAAAGGGAATTTGTCAGCTGTTTTTTGCTATGTAATCTGAGAGCAGCAAGAGGTAGGGGATGCGACCCTGATTCCAGCAATGTGTCACTTACTCGGCTGATTGCTGTCATTTTGATACAATCGTTGTGTTCTCTGCTGCAGATCTTGCAGAGGTCGGAATGATGAGCTCTGTATAACCCCAACCACACCACTGATTAGCAGCTTTCTATGTATAACTCCGCCCCCACCACTGATTGGCAGCTTTCTGTATATAACTTCGCCCACAATACTGATTGGCAGCTTTCTGTGTACACTAAGGGGCACTTTGCACACAACGACATCGCAAGCCGATGCTTGCGATGCCGAGCACGATAGTGCCCGCCCCCGTCGCAGCAGCGATATCTTGTGATAGCTGCCGTAGCGAACATTATCGCTACGGCAGCTTCACATGGACTCGCCTGCCCTGCGACGTCGATCTGGCCGGCGACCCACCTCCTTATTAAGGGGGCGGGTCGTGCGGTGTCATAGCAACGTCACACGGCAGGCGGCCAATAGAAGCGGAGATGAGTGGGATGTAAACATCCCGCCCACTTTCTTCCTTCGGCATAGCTGGCGTGAACTGCAGGACGCAGGTAGGAGATGATCCTCGCTCCTGCGGCTTTATACACAGCGATCTGTGCTGCCGCAGGAACGAGGAACAACATCATACCTGTCGCAGTCGCGTAATTATGGAATTCCCAGACACTACACAGATGATACGATTACGACAATTTTGCGCTCGTTAATCGTATCATCTAGGATTTACACACTACGATGTTGAGTGCGTCACTTTCGACATGACCCCTCCGACATCGCACCTGTGATGTCGTAGTGTGCAAAGTGCCCCTTAGGCTATGTGCCCATGGGACTATGTACCCACGAATATATCCGCAGGTACGCAGGTTTCCCGTAGAAGCTGCCTGGAATCTGCAGCTATCCATAGCTGCGGGATTCCAGCGAAATATCTGCGGAAAACGTGCATAGTGGAGGGCCGGGAATTCCGCAGGAATAATTGACATGCAGTTACGTGCGGCTGCGGGACATTCGCAGCATATTCCACAGCCGCACATACCGCAGCATGGACACAGCACTCCCCATGTCCCATAGGATAACGTGGGGAGTGTCTGTACATGCTGAAACCTGCGGATTTATCTCAAAAATCCAGATAATTCCACAGGTTTTCAACTGCAAAATCCGCAGGTACATAGTCCCGTGGACACATAGCCTTAGAGCAGTAAAAAGGCCATTTTATGTGAGCCTAGCAACCAGTGTCAAGGCGTATCTCTTATGCTGGGTTCCTACCTAAATGCCACTACCCAGGCTGAAAAGCCTACAATTTTATGGGCAGGCAGGAACCTGCTAATAGGAAATTAAAAATCGCCTGAAGCTGGTGGGAAGGAGTGCGGAGTCACAAGGCATGACCCCCCAATCTAAAATGAGAAAACTGATAGTACTTCCTAACAGACAAATGTGAACAGGTGCAAACTGAATAAATATACAACTGCACTCTGAGATGCTAGTGTGGCACCCCTCTGGCTCTAGTCGCCACAGAGTATTGCACCTTATTTTAGGTGTGATATTTGCCTCGGGTAAGGAGGGGGTTAATCACCGGTGTTTCACATTCACACTTTATATACAGCTTAGGAGCCTTCTCACAGAGGAGCTAGACTAGGGTAGGCAGGGGGTTGGCCAACACAAAGCTTGGGACCTGTCCCGGTCACTACGACAACCACCTGTGGGCAGGTTCTACTTTGGGTAGAACTAGGAGGAGAAACACACACAATCAGGAGTCAGTCTATCCGTGACATCAGTTCTAGGGCATGATACCAGCATCACTTTCTTCTCTTCATAGGGCCTGTGGTTTGGAGCGGAGCACTCAGCCCAGGTTCCTCCCGGCTGGAAGGGCAACTCTAAAAAAGGACTTTCTTCTTTCAAACACCGGTGGCTTCCTCCAACTTATCCGAGGTCGATGGGGCCCATCACAGCGGGTGACCAGTACTACCTGGGTGAGCGACACAAAGAGTGAGTAAAGACACCTGGAACCGCAGCAACCGACTCGGACTTTTATTAATGGCGCCGTCACCCCGCACCTCGGCGCAAAAGGCCCTCGCCATCACTACAAATCTCATCATCTTCCCCGGGGCCCACAGGTGGAGCGATACCATCTCTGGGTGCTACTACCATCCACCACAGAGGACAGCGACAGCAACGGCGGCTAATCCCTGACCGCGTACCACAGGTGGCGATACGACAATCATCCTACTACTATCCCCACCATCATCCCTCTTCATTGGTGTACACCTCGGGGTACAAAGCCGGGCAGGCCACCATGACTTCCCAGATCACCACACTGGCTCGGTGACGAGTAACACATATGAGGAATTTGGACACTGTAGAGTGACATAAAAGTGCTAATCAGTGGTGGGGATTGTTGGACCAGGAGGCACGAGACACCTAGTCCTGTAGTGATAATCTCCTGAAAAAAACCCACATTGTATAGAAACAGCAAAACGCAACCTAGTAAATGACACATCACTGGGATCAGGGTGCCCCTACGTCATGCAGCTCTCAGATTACATAGAAAAAACCTGCTGAAAGATATCATTTAAGGTGGTAAAATAACACAGACGTATTTATTTTTTTAACTATAATATTGTAGATATTTGTCTTCAGTCTGTTGCCCCCTAGTGGTGTCGGCTAGAAAAACAGAAAATTGTGTCTGCAAGCAATGTGTCAGGAAAATAAGAAACCTGCAAAGACACCAAGTAATGGATGCGGATATGCAGACAGTAACCACAGTAAGGATACAAGGAGGCAGGATGGTAGCTGGCTGTAGATATTTATTTTCCTGTAAGTTTCACAAGGTCATTTTCACGGTTTTGTAAAGTGCACACGATTTCACCGAGCTTCAAAAAAAAAAAAAATTGTGATTCCATTTTTTTTAATCATTTTTTAGTACTTTTGTATTTTACACACCAGATAAAAAGGTATAAATGATAGAAAAATACTTTTGTATGTGAGACAGCGAACACGCTCATCACTGAAATGTGCATGCACGACTGTAAAAAAGACAAAAAAAAAAGAAAGAAAAATAAAATAAAATGCATGTTTAACCTGTTCACAGCCTGGCAAAAAAAACCAAAAACATGTTATCTTGTCATTGACCAGGGCAAAATAAAAGATGTATCTTTAAAAACAAAACACTATGATAGGTTAGAAATGTACTGTAAGTCTCATGCAGAATATGTAGCCGCCGAGGGTAGCAACAAATGTACAGGCGAATAAAGTGGACTTGTGACCTCCATTACCCCCAACCTATATCCAAAAAAAGGGAAAAACAAGAGCACTATCGGTCACTGAATGACAAATTTAGTCTACTGTCACCTGTGACCATTGGGAGACACCTGACTAGTTTGGCACTACCGTTTGCCGGCCACTCCATCCTCCACTCTAGTTGACTCATACTACGTACTTCGCGAGATACCTGTCAATCAACTCCACCTCAAATGATGCTTGGAAGAGCTAGCTGGGGGCGGCACTGGACTAGATTGGGGGGTGGCCGGTGCTGGGGAGAACGGTGCAGACTAGTCGGGGGGGGCAGTGCTGAACTAGTCTAGTCTCCGGCTATGGTCCCTGGCTGGATTGTCAATCTAAATTTACTCTGAAATGGCGGAGTATTTCAAGAAAAAACATACCTGGCCCGGCTCAGAGTCAAGCTGCCCAGGATTTGGGCAGCATGAATCGAGTGACAGGTTCCGCCTAACTGTAGAGCCACATACATCATAAGTAGAGATGAATGGACCCGTACAGGTTCAGGTTTGCCTGTTTTGGCTGGACTTTTTTGACCTGAACTTGATCATGAAGGCCGAACCCCATTTGAAGTCAATAATTGGGTAGTCCAGCTCTTCACCCACACGCAGAGCATTTCCGGGGGAGGTAGGGTGTTTTTTTTTCACTACATTCGAAAACTTGGTACGCTCAATGGGAGTCATTCAGAGACTACAAGCGACTCACACTGGGCGGAGCACTGGGTGTACCCGAGCACTGCTATGTTCGATCAAGTGATTAGCATACGTACTGTACCCAAACTTGGACACGGAAGATTTTGTAAAGGTCCGTGTTCGGTACAAACCCCGTACTTTACAATTCGGGTTTGCTCATCTCTAATCATAAGGTGCCCCATAAGAGCAAAGTCTCCTGCAGACTTTAACAGGATTGACGTAACTTGGGGTAGAAGAAATCAGGCTTGCAAAATTTGAGAACACATGCACACTCCACTGATCCGAGTGTGCATATGTATGGTGGAGGGATAGAGCATATTAGCTAAATGTACGGTCTCTTTTAGGACCATGGTCTCCAATCTTTAGCCCTCCTGTGTGCCTGGATTCATAGTTTTGGACCTGCTGGAGAATCACCAGTTGGGAGACCATTGTATTAGATCATGGGAACCTTGGAATTGTGTGACAGATGATACAAAGAACTGATCACCCAACTATAAAGGTTTTTGACCTCATTTTCAGACGAAAATTATTTGAGTTCACTCATTTTTAAGGGCCAAAAGTTTCATTAGCCCCCCTGTGCAGCCTCATTGCCTTCCATCCCGAATCGGACCGGTCCACTTTAACGCTTTGATACTAAAAAAAAACCTTCAAAACCAGCAACAATACAAAAGAGGCAAAATAGTGAGCAGAAAACGGACTTCCAAAAAGTAATACGTCTTTTTCATCAAATACTGGCGACCTGATGAGCACTTTCCGTCGTAGAACAGTAATAATTACGCAGTGCAGATATCTGATCATGTTGCATCCAACACGCAGGATATACAATTTATAATTCCAGTCTCACCCAGCCAGAAAACACAATAGTTTACTATCTTGAATATTTCAATGCCACGCATTATATTACAAAACACTGGATAATCATACATGTCAAGCAAAAAAAAAACCAAAAAAAAAACCCCCAACAAAGTAAGATTTGTAGTAACATTACTTTTCCAGCAGGCGGGGCGGTGCATTTGCTGGGATCCGGGTACAGCAGCGGCAGCCTCCTCCGCACCTGTCAGGGTCACTTATATTGCACTGCTCAAGCCTCTCACTCCCAAAAGACAGTAATCGGGGACAGGAGCAAGCGGCAAAGAGACATAATACATTGTAGATGTAACATACATAGACTGTAACTGGTCACAATGAAAAGCTACAACATAATTAAAGGGAAGCGGTCATGTCGTTTTTTTATTAAAAACCGCCCTCAATGTGTTTTAAATGCTGCAGTGTGCATTACTAATATGAAAAAAATCCCATATATTTATCTTAAAAAAAGACTTTATATGCTTAGGTGAATGCAGTACATACCTTAGGTTTCAGTCAAAGGGGCGGATCTTTTGCGGAGTTCAGTCACAGTCACTCAAGTTCAGGTATGATTCTTTTTTTTAACTTAGTTACGCCCAAGTATTGGAATTGATTACACCATAGGTCCTTCAGCATCACTTCTCTGCTGAGCGCCACCCACTACCGTCACATGATCGTGACATCACAGGTCCTTCACTACCACTTCTTTTCTGATCACCACAGGTCCTTCACCACCATTTCTCTGCTCAGCTCCGCCTATTACCATCACAAGATCGTGACATCACCACAGGTCGTTCACCACCACATCTCTTCTGCTGATCACCACAGGTCCTTCAACATCACTTCTCTGCTGAGCTCCACCCATTAACGTCACATGATCGTGACATCACAGATCCTTCACAACCACTTCTCTTCTGCTGATCACCACAGGTCCTTCACCACCACTTCTCTGCTCAGCTCCGCCCATTACCATCACAAGATCGTGACATCACCACAGGTCGTTCACTATTTCTCCTCTGCTGATCTCCAAAATTCATCATTGAAGAAGTGCTGGTGAAGGACCTGTGGTGATGTCACGATCATGTAACCGTAATGGGCAGAGCTCAGCAGAGAAGTGATGTTGAAGGACCTGTGGGGTAATCAATTACAATTCTGGGGGTGGGACTAAAGGCCCCGTTACACACGTTGATTTATCGTGCAATCACATGAGCGATTGCACCCGCCCCCATCGTTTGTGCATCACGGGTAATTTGTTGCCCGTGTCGCACAAAGTCAGTCACCCCCGTCACACGTACTTACCTCCTGAACGACCTCGCTGTGGGCGGCGAACATCCTCTTCCTGAAGGGGGAGGGACGTTCGGCGTCGCAGCGACGTCACACAGCGGCCGCCCAATAGAAGCAGAGGGGCGGAGATGAGCGGGACGTAACATCCCGCCCACCTCCTTCCGCATTGCCGGCAGGACACAGGTAAGCTGTGTTTGTCGTTCCCGGGGTGTCACATGGAGCGATGTGTGCTGCCTCAGGAACGACGAACAACCTGCGTCCAGGAATGTGACCGATATTTTGAAAATGAGCGACGTGTCAACGAGCAACGATAAGGTGAGTATTTTTGCTCGTTAACAGTCGCTCGGAGGTGTCACACGCTACGATCTGTCAAACGATGCCGGATGTGCGTCACGGAATCAGTGACCCCGACGACATATCACCCGATATATCGTAGCATGTAACGGGGCCTTAAGTTAAAAAAAAGAATCCTGCCTTTATTTGAGTGACTGACTGATCCCAGCAAAAGTGCCACCCCTATGACTCAAACCTAAGGTATTTACCTAAGCATATAAAGTCTTTTTTTTTTTTAAGATATTTACAAGGAATCTTGTTTTTAAAACATGTTTGAGATGCACATTACATTATTTAAAACACATTGGGGACGGTTTAATATAAAAAAAACATAACAGGTTCCCTTTAAAGACAGACAGGGTCATTCTGGCAGTCAAAAGCTTAGCGACACCATGAAAAGGGACAAAAGTGCTGACCTTTGGGACATCATGTATGTAAATACATCATGGTGTCTAACATCATGGGGTGGAGATGTTTTTGGTCGATCATGTGAGCATACAGTAAAATAATACATTATTCCCTTGTCTCTTGTAATACATGCAGCTAATTATGTTGGAAAACACAGAAGGCAGCAACAGGCAGCAGCAATCCAGTTCTGCCCATATTACATATATGTCTGCTTAAAAGGAAGCAATCATCGGAAAATCACCCAATAGTTTATATCAGACTTTTATGAAAAATGCATTTTTTTTTCCTTTATCACAATCTTTATTAAAAATATAAATCTTGCAATTCTCACATTGGCCACTGGAAGTTTTTAAGGCTTTAACTTCCTGACGTTTCAGGAAACAACACATGTACATAGCCACAATGATCTTAGCCCATCTTTTGTATTGAGACATCTAATGAGCACTTGCAAAAGATGGGGATGAGCAAGATCAGTTGTGACATCACTTTTTTGCCATACGGCCGCAATGCTGGGACTGGCCGTCGGCTCTCCTGACCCAAGCGTGACAGCTGCATAGGAATACATGAAACTATCACGTTCAAATCAGGTGAGCCGACGGAAAGGCTGAGCATTGCGATACAATCCTCGGCCTTGCACTCCACCCCGACCCTTCATCAAGACTGGCGTGAGGGTCCTTTGTCATGAATCAAGGCCTATGAAAATTGGAGGATTACTAATTTTGTATTTTAATAAAAATTGTGATACGAAAAAAAAAAAATATGTTGCCAATTTTTTTTTAAAAATACATGTAACACAAAAACGCAATTTAATCAGTAAGTCATTTTCCGATTATAGCGTCCCTTTAAATGGGTTTTCCTATTGTTTTTTTAAGACATAGAGGCCATATTCACTTTCCGGAAGCCCCGTTGATCTATCCCAGGTCACTCCGCAGGTCTGTATATTAACAGGAACGCTGAAGTCTGGGAATGGCTGCAGAAGACAGGTGCCTAGTGGAGCGGGTCATTAGATGTTTCTCTTTTAATCACCTGACCGCTGCAGCCAATCACATACTACGATGAAGACCTACAAAGAGCCTGTGCTGAATCCATGGGGGTGATGGAAAAGGAGAAGGCCTCCGTATAGTTTTCTGAAACATTCATTTATAATAAAAGGCATCTATTGGACTTTGTAAATATGGAGGACTACATGGGAACAGGTTTACCTAGTCCTCTAATGATAATCTCTTGGTGATAAAATGGTGATTTTATCAAAACTGCATCAGGCAGCCCCATAAGTGGCACACCGGTGGAATTAGGGTCTCTGTATACACTGTATTACCTGTGTACACATACAATATGTGCACAAATTTCAATTAGTCAGATGTATGCCATATCAAAGTGTCCATTTTTCGTAAAGTACATATGGCCATTATAGGTTAGCACTGAAAGTAATGTGAACTGAGTCTTAGTTCTGAAGACCAAGATTGTTCTATGAGGTAAGACCATATATGCTCTTTTAGGGAGTGTATATAGTGTTTACTTGTAGTCAGGCTATGGGCGATTGTTCCATACAGCCCTGAACTAGAGTCTTACTGAGGTAATGAGTCAATTCGCAGCACCAAATCCAGTGGCCAGGTCAGTAATCTGTGGCCACCGGACAGGAGTCCTGTGAACTGTCCCTACCTGACCCTTCTTTTGAGTCACCGGACTAGTATGACGTCATCGTTGATGCATGACACACATGTGACTTCACACCAGGCCGGCTAATCAAAAGAAGAGCAGCAGATGCCGGTAGGTAGGAGGCAATTTGCAGGCTCCGATCCGGTGGCTAACGTTTGCCACTATGCAAATGTACTCACACCATCCCTATTATGTATCTACATGAACTGGAGACCACACTGACTTGAGGACAAGGGAGTTAATTTTACAGGAACCACCAATTGATGGTTCCGAAAACCAAAGTCAATGGATTCTCCCTGCACAATCCTAACGATTTGGAATAATATATTAGCCTTGTACTTTACCAGTCTTCTGCTTTTTTGGAAATTTATGAATTTCGAAAGAAAATGGTCTACACAAAATGTCTACATGTCACTTTGGCAGGATTACATGCTGAAAATGGTCACACAGGCCACAAATGTTCCTGGAAAGCTCCGAAAAACAGAACAAAATAAGAAAAAAGTTATGATCGTGTGAATGGGAAAAAAAAATGTATACATCTCTCTACTAATCATCAACTACTTTGAACAGTTCAGCCCAGGCATAAGGCAGCTGAAAAAAGAACCAAAACAATTCCGTTACGCCTTACCGGAACCAATGAGACAAAAGTGAAAACTTCCAAAAGTTTAAAACTACTTTTCAATGAAATTGGTACTCGTATTAAAGTCTCTTTCTCGTACGTGTCTTTGGGGGACATAGGTACCATAAGGAGGCTGACACTAAGAGCACATCTTCGAAAAAAAAGTTGACTCGTCCTCACCAGGCTACATCTGGGCAACTGACACCCAGTTATTCAGTTAGTGCAAAAGCATTAGGAGAAGCCGATCCATGAATCCCCCATAAAACAAGAGAGGTTGTTGTGTCCACCAATGAAGACTACAAGACAGATTTTACTATGAGGAACAAATCTTTATTTTTTTGGTCCTTTGGGTGGGAAAATGAATACCAATAGCGTAGAAGCAAAATGGCAATCCCTCAGGTTGAGCAACTGCAGCTTGTAGTTCTCCTGTGATACTTTTGCATCTAAAGATGCGTCTTAAGAGAAGATTAGTTCCAAACCTGCCTAATTAAGGCTAAGACAGGTCTGAAACTCTGACCCATGTCCGCCTCCGAATGACACTAAGCTAAACTGAAAAAACGGGTGTCCGCTGCCCAAGGTCATCCTAATGGGTAGGAGTTAGCTGGTATCTATTCCTAGTGACAGTTTCAAGGTGGGATCATATTAACCCATGGTTCCTGTGTCCCCCAATAAAGTGAGCAAGGGTTATCTTGGTGGGTAGGAGTAGCTCGTATCTATTCCTAGTGTCAGCTAACCCATGGTTCCTGTGTCCGTCAATGAAGTGACCAAGGGCTATCCTGGTGGGTAGGAGTAAGCTTGTATGTATTCCTAGTGTCAGCTTCCAGTTGGCAGCACATTAACTTATGGTTCCTGTGTCCCCCAATGAAGTGACCAAGGGTTATCCTGGTGAGGGCAGTTAGCTTGTATCTATTCTTAGTATCAGCTTCCAGTTGGTAGTATATTAACCCATGGTTCCTGTGTCCCCACAATGAAGCGACCAAGGGTTATCCTGATGGGTAGGCGTAGGCTTGTATCTATTCTAGTGTCAGCTTGCAGGTTGCAGCATATTAACCCATGGTTCCTGTGTCCCCCAATAAAGCGACCAAAGATTATTCTGGTGGATAGGAGTAGGCTTGTATCTATTCCTAGTGACAGCATATTAACCCATAGTTCCGGTGTCCACCAATGAAACAATCAAGGGTTATCCTGGTAGGTAGGAGTTAGCTTATATGTATTCCTAATGTCAGCTTCCAGGTGGCAGTATATTAACCCATGGTTCCTGTGTCCCCCAACGAAGCGACCAAGAAAAATAACACAAAAAAAACAACGTACAAACATATAAAGAACTGTAGTTATATAGAGGTGACATGCGAAGCTTGCAGCTTTCCTGATTTCGTGACATCAGCCGAAATTGACTGCATACGTTTTGTCTGATAAGTGATGACTTCAAGAAAAAAAATAATTAAAAAAATGACTCCAATATAAGAATCTACTCTACCTAGTGCATCATATATTGTGTAGTGAGTGACCGGTGCTGTACGTACCAACAACATACGGAGTAGTGATATATCTTGTGTGTATATTGACACTTAAATTACTTAAATTCACTTTTATGTGGCCCAGCTAAACATGGTCCATTGGTCTTACAAGCGGAGAATATCGAGTAGTACGTGTAGACAATATAGTGTACAAGCTACACTAGAAACTAGCACATTCGTGTTCTAGATACGGTCATTTTTGGTGACCCAAATAAACATCAATTAGTGGGACATGGCACATAAAACGTCTAAATTTCACTTTATATTGACCGATGTGTCGATGACGTAGAGCAGCGACTTCTATAATATCTTGTTCTGGAGACTGATGGCATTGTGTACTAAGTCACAGAAACCGCTAATGACGAGTGCATGTATTCCGCTACATAGCTATTTGCTTTTTGATACTTAGTGGCTGTAAAATCTTTTCTACAAAACTGTGTATTTTTACCACAACGATCACATTTTGCTATCACGATGATCAAATTTTGCTATAGAAGACTAAAAACTGTGCTGCTTCATAAATGGCGTCACATGGTAATAACGTGTGCTAACACATCAGGTAGCACTTCCCGGGGACTCGGTGGGGAGTTAACTAGATAAGCAAAGTGTCAATTTATAGTCCTCGACAGACCTCATACCGTGATGCCTGTTCTGCATCAGAAGGTCTTTTTTTTATGGTAAAGCGCTGGATTTCAGTAGTTCTACATCAAGACAAATTCCAACCGGAAAGTAGTCAAGCAGAAGACAAGCAAGAATTGGGAGTCTCCCAAACCTAAAGAGTATAATGAGTCAATTGAGATTAAAGCCTTTAATTCCAAAATGTACGAAATCCGTGAGCAAATATTTGATCTCAAGATCTCTCCATATGAGATGAGAACATTCTTTAAACACCTGGACAACTTTCTCCTCCTTGACCAAAATCTAGAAATTTGAAGCCTACTCAAAAGTCTCCCATCGTTTTCGGAGCTGCTCTACTTTGCCCGGAGCTGGAGTTACTGCTTCTTTTGTTTTGGTGAGCAGCTCATCAAAAGGGTCCCTGTGTTGACCTATTCTAGAAGGAAGAAGGACAGGATCGGAAATCTTTGAAGGTCTAGGAGGGATGGCTGGATACTCCCTGGATTTGTTGTCTTGAGGTTTGGCGGAAGGCCTAGTCATAGGTAAAGTTCTATGGCCAGCTGGACCAGTCAAGACTGGTGGAATGTTTTGCCGTGTCTCGGAGTTTGTTTGACCTTGTTGCATTAATGTGTTAACTGTAGGGCCAGAGGGAACGTGGCTTAGAAGACTACTCCCTGACAAGGCTGGAGTTGGGCGTCTCTGACTGTGATAGAAAAGAGACCTTGAGAAAAGAGAGTTTGAGACAACTGGTGGAGTAAATGGTCTTGCTGTAATGCCTATCACGGAGACAGCATGGTCCTGCGGCATTGCTTGAATAAATGGATTAAGCGGTGAATGTATAAATGCAGGTTGTGGGGTGGGAAATCCCAACTGTTGAGGGAAAGCGGCAGGAGTGAAATCACTTTGTAGAGAGGTAAAACACGGAGTGCTGGAGTAATGAGGTGCTTCAGAGCTATGAAGACCACTACCTAGAGGAGGCATGGTGCCGCTCTGACCATGACCAGTGATTAATGGATCTAAAAGACTAAGAATATCATCATTTACAGAAATCTCAGTAGCAACTTTGACAGGCTGTAACAAATCCATAGAGCTAGAATCAGAAACTTGTCTGTGTCCATCCGAAACTGAGGGTCCTGGTAGACTCTGTAAAGGAAAGCCGAGGTTCTCCCCGAGCTGTAGTTTTCCGGACTCGCCTACCGCTGAAACGTTTTGCTGCTTAGAGACTCTTGGTGCTGGTGGTGGAGGAACGATTCCCAGCTCTGGCGTTTTCCTACCATGTGGTCTTGGGATAGTGATATTTCCGTGGCTGCTGCTCAATGTTCCCTCTCGATCAACAGATACTGATGTAATTTCCTTCTGTGGAGTACTTGTGTCACTACCAGGAAGGGATGTGTGCTTCTCTGGTGAAATCTGGAGATATTTGTCAGGGATTGCCATGTCATCTTGCCCCATGCTCCACAGTTTATTGTATGGGTGGTTGTATTTCATTGGTGGCACCAAGCGATTTCTGTCTGGTACTGTGAGATCCATTCTCTGTCAAACAAAATGAAATAAAAATGGTGAATGCATTATTATTTTCTTAGACAAAATGTTTTTCACCTGGGTCATCAATCTCTAATGGTTTTCAAAATCAATGCTAGTTGCCATTATATATTTTCAAGGCTTAACAAAAATGTCTGGGTCATATATGATAGAATTCCTGGGCACCACTTCTACTATTCCGTGCTTAGCTTAAGGCGGTGGCTCTCCACCAAACTGCTGTTCCAAGTATAAATATCCAAAGTGCCGGAAATATCCCCAAGTACCACCTTATTTTTCAGATTATAAGACATACTTTTCCTCCCAAAAATTTGGACGGAAAATGAAGGGTGCGTCTTAAAATACAAAGGTAGCTTACCGGGAGGTGGAGAATGGGGGCTGTACTGGCTGCGTTGCGGGATGTGCTGGCTGAGGTGCAGGTTGTGCTGGCTATGGTGGGGGTTGAGCTGGCTGCTGTGGAGCAGAGCAGTGCGGCGGGTGTTCCAGATGCTCTATTAGTGGTGCGGGCTTTAAATAATGGCGCTGGAGTTGGCGCGTATGCAGATGGAGCTCTTGGCTCAAGATTTTATCTGCGCACGCACCGTATCCGGCCTATTGTTCTTCCAGCAGCGGACTTAAGGAAAATGGTGCCCGTAGGTGGCGCGTGCGCAGATGAGATCTCGGCTTGTCATTGACCCGAGAGCTCAATCTGTGCACGTGCCGACTCCGGGCACCATTTCTTTGAACCCCGGCTCTGCCGACAGAGCATCTGCACTCCCACCGCAGCAGCACAGCCGCACCCACCGCAGCCAGTACAGCCGCCCCCACCGCTGCGTCCTACTCCAGCTCCGCCCCTGCCTCTTGTGACTCGGCTCCACCACCGCTGCCACCCCACCTCCAGTAAGACATCACCGGAGTATAAGACAGACCTAATTTTTTTTTTACTTTTTCTTTCTCTCTAAATTTGGGGTACTCTTATAGTCCAGTCTTATGAAACAAATAATATGGTAATTTTTTTTTATCACATCATATATTAGGCATAACCTTGCCCGATATATGACAATCAATAAAGAAAACGTTGAAGGAATTATTATGGTGCTTTGTTGTTTTTTTTTGTACTTTGGTCATTTGTTCACACAGGTACAGATGATATGATTCTCTTCGATAATGTTTTTTTATTGATCACAGTACCGTATTTTTCGGACTATAAGACGCACCGGACCATAAGACGCACCCTGGTTTTAGAGAAGGAAAATAAAATTTTAAGCAAAAAATGTGGTCATAACACACTTATGGGGCGAGGATCTGCTGCTGACACTGTAATGGGGGAAATATCCCCAAATTCTCTATTAAGGTACCCCATCCTGGTAATGATCCTCCTGCCTTGTGTATAGATTTATCTCCCTCATCCTGGTATAGCCCCATCTTGCTATATACTGCATCCTGGTATGTGCTCCCATCCTGCTATATACGCCATCATCCTGCTCATATACCCCCATCATCCTGCTATATGCCATCATCCTGTTCATATACTTCCATCATCCTGGTATATGGGCCCCATCATCCTGCTCATACACCCCCATCATCTGCTCATATACCCCCATCATCCTGCTCATATACCCCCATCATCCTGCTATATGCCATCATCCTGTTCATATACCCCCATCATCCTGCTATATGCCATCATCCTGTTCATATACTCCCATCATCCTGGTATATGGCCCCATCATCCTGCTCATATACCCCCATCATCCTGCCATATGCCATCATCCTGTTCATATACTCCCATCATCCTGGTATATGGCCCCATCATCCTGCTCATTTACCCCCATCATCCTGCCATATGCCATCATCCTGTTCATATACTCCCATCATCCTGGTATATGGCCCCATCATCCTGCTCATATACCCCCATCATCTGCTCATATACCCCCATCATCCTGCTATATGCCATCATCCTGTTCATATACTCCCATCATCCTGGTATATGGCCCCATCATCCTGGTATATGGCCCCATCATCCTGCTATATGCCATCATCCTGTTCATCCCTATCATATACCCCCATCCTGCGGCACACACAAAAAAATAAATAAACGTTTACACTCACCTTTCCTCGTTCCACGCAGCGTCGCTCCTCCTCCTGTCTGTGCCGGCAGTGCTGTGTTGAGCCGGCCACGTTCCATGCAGCACCGCGATGTATTGTCCTCCAGTCTGCCGGCGCGGCTGTGAAGACACACGTGCGCACAGCGATGACGTCATCGCTGTGAGCACCGCTAGTCTCCAGTCCACACAGCGCGGCCGGCAGACTGGAGGACATCGCGGTGCTGCAGGGGAACGGTGAGTACATTGATTCACTGCACCCCGCGCTGATGATGATGCGCGGGGAGCAGTGAATACAGCCGCACATGATCACTCTAGGCTGCAGTTGCCAGGGGTGATCACGGCCGGCTGTTAATTATGCGCGTGTCCCCGACCAACATCCCGCCCACCTATCAGCCCCGGCTTCAGCGCTGAGAGATGGGCGGGAGGAGGGGCGTGCATATGTAATGAGCGGGCCCACATGGTCACGGCAGGCGCTGCTGCTGCCTGCTCGTGCCCCCGATGACCCGCTCCACCGCAGCACCCTCATTCCCCGCAGCCACATTCAGACCATAAGACGAACCCCCCACTTTCCCCCAACATTGGGGGGGGAAAAAAGTGTGTCTTATGGTCCGAAAAATACGGTATATATTAGCCATAACCTTGCCTGATATAGGACATGATAAATAAAGAAAACTTTAAAGGAATTACTATGGTGCTTTGTTTTTTTTGTACTTTGGTCATGCATTCACACAGGCAACGTTATCATAATTCTCTCTAGTAATAAGCTGTGTCCATCTCATGACCAGGATCCTTATCTTCAAAACATCTTGCATCATGACAGTTGTCATTTAATGACTACAAAGCAACATCAATATTATAATTTTCGTCTTGAGACATTACTCTAGTTGGCACTATATTAAAGGGAATCTGTCAGCCGGTTTTGGCTATGTAATCTGACAGCAACATGATGTAGGGGCAGAGACCCTGATTCCAGTAATCTATCATTTAGTTCAGTGGGTGTAGTATTTATGATAGAATCACAGTTTTCTCTGCCGCAGATCTAGCAAAGCTCAGTTATTGAGCTGTATATAACCCGCCCACACCACAGCTTTCTGTGTACACTGTATAGTGAGAGAAAGCTGCTAATCGGTGCTGGGGCACCTGGTTGGACTAGGAGACACAAGGACAGTTGTCTTCTAGTGATAATCTCCTGCTGAGAAAACTGATTGCAGTGAAATCGCAAAACACAACTTAGTAACTGACATCACTGGAATCAAGGTCTCTTCCACTACATCATGCTGCTCTCAGATTACATAGGAAAAACCTGCTGACAGATTCCCTTTTATAAAAAGAAGAGTGGACGCTTTATTAAAGTACAACATATCACCTGATAATCAAATGTAAAACGGTCCTCATGGTCCTCCTTGGGGGTTCTCAAGTCTTCCAAACTCTTGGCTTGACTTAAAAGTGGTGGCTGCGAGTCTACATTAAAATTACTGAAGATATCTTCAAGCAGATTGATATTTGGGATCTCCTTATGTGGTGGCTCCTGGTCAAGCACCGAATCGCTTTCCTTTTCTGGGTTGATGATCTCATCGCCATCAGGATCCGATTCTTTCAACGTTCGATATTGTTGAGGCCTAAGACAAGATAAAAGCCAAAGTCAGATGTCATTGTACTTACTTTATTAGAAAAAAACAAAGATATACCATGCTATTCAGGGTCTGTTCACATCACGGTTTCCATCTGGCCACTACCAGAGCTGAAAACAGTAGATTATTGGAGGTGCTGGATCTCCTCCGATCTCACACTGATGACCCATCCCAAGGATTCATCATCTACAGTATGTTATAAGCCTTGAAAATCCATCTAAAAAAATGGTCAATGCACCATTCTTCGTCCTTTCTCAAGCTGAGGTTTCTATGGTTCCCCACTGATCTCTAATTCTTCAAGTTCTACTGAAAATGCCTTCAGAAGGTCCATAAAAGACCAGCACCTGAAAAAGGGCCATGCACCATTCTTATAAATGGACATTCTCATAAATGGTCCATGCACCATTCTTCAGCCTGTCTAAAGCTGAGGCTTCTCTTGTTCCCCACTGGTCTCTATTCTTCCAGTTCTACTGATTATGCCTTCAGAAGGTCCATAAAGGACCAGCCCCAGAAAAAAGGTCCATGCGCCATTCTTATATACGGTCATTCTCATAAATGGTCCTTGCACCATTCGTCGGCCTTTCTCAAGCTAAGGCTTCCCTGGTTCCTCACTGGTCTCTAATTCTTCCAGTTCTACTGATGATGCCTTCAGAAGGTCCATAAAGGACCAGCCCCAGAAAAAAGGTCCATGCGCCATTCTTATATACGGTCATTCTCATAAATGGTCCTTGCACCATTCGTCGGCCTTTCTCAAGCTAAGGCTTCCCTGGTTCCTCACTGGTCTCTAATTCTTCCAGTTCTACTGATGATGCCTTCAGAAGGTCCATAAAGGACCAGCCCCAGAAAAAAGGTCCATGCGCCATTCTTATATACGGTCATTCTAATAAATGGTCCTTGCACCATTCGTCGGCCTTTCTCAAGCTAAGGCTTCCCTGGTTCCTCACTGGTCTCTAATTCTTCCAGTTCTACTGAAGATGGCTTCAGAAGGTCCATAAAGGAAGTTTCCATAACCCGAAAAAAGAAGATTAAAACATTCTTAATAGGGTAAAACAAAATATTTCGAAAGTGGTTGAAAAATGGAACCCATCAGCTCACACGTTTCGAGCTAAAAAACCCTTATTCATAATGTTGATGCGTCGATACGATAGTTTACTGGCCTCCAGTGATGACCTAAGACCAGCCGGCGGACCAGGGAAGGTTGGTGCGGATTGATGCACAGAACTGGCACTAGTAGTGAGTTCTGTAATTTATGGCCGATGGTTGGGAAGCCTGAAAACGGTCTCCCGCCATTCGCAGCTCTTCTGTTGATTAGCTGGACTGGCAAAACCTCATTGTGATGCCCATGTGACGCTGATCGAGGGCGGCTAATCAAAAGAAGAACCATGGATGCCGAGAGGTAAGAGGTGGCTCTCAAGGCTCAAAGCCATTGGCCTTAGATTACTGAAGTGCCGTCTAGTATTGATTCGCACAGACTCTACATATAAATGGAGGAAAAAATCTGTGGTAGTTCCATCCCGTCATCTTGGACCCAATCTTCTTCAGGCTGATTTAGTGCAGAGGAAAATTAGTGTTAATAAAAAGAAAGAAAGGCAGAGACCATTCAAAGGGAGCAGAGAAGATAAAGTTCTCAGAAAAGGCAGAGACAGGATCCTCCTCCTGCAGGAACTCGTCTTCAGAGGAATCTTCGGAAAGGAAGACAGTATAGTGGCGTGTGGGCTTCACAACGCTGAGAAGACAGGAGAAGAAGACAGTTAGCGGACGCCTCCCATAATATACCAGCTCAAATATGGATTTCGGTAGACTATGGAAAATCCACATTTCTTACAACTGATCGCGGCATATGGGACAAGTTTGAAAGTTTCTAATAACAAAAGTGAAGATGTAGTGGAAAGAAAAGAAACTTCGCCATGATTCGGTAACACATAAAAAAACAGGTCATCAGATTTCACGATATACACTGCATAGACCTGAAGAGGCTGGAGTACTTTCTATGAAAATCTATGGTATCATGCTTTTTTTGGAAGTTAGTACCTAGTATTAAAATATGTGTGTTCAGTTCTAGGTCTAGCTTGTTCCAGGATTACACAGCTCTGCTGAAATAGATTCTCATAGTAACTACAACAGCCTCATCAGGTCTAAGATATCTATCTTATCATGTATTGGCTGTATTGTGTTTTTATTTTTCTTATATTTTTTTTTTTAAATCGATAAAACATTTTGTGAGCCGGCCAGATTGGGGACACATTTCCTTCCTGGACGTCCCGTATATCAGCTTTAATGGGAGTCAATTGATAAGGAAATCTCAGGTGGTGAAAGTGTTTGAGTAGCAATGGAGCACATCGTCCTCTGCGGTGTTTCAGAGTGAAACATGCAAGGCTGAAATGATAGATCCAGTAGCCTGATGTAGGGGCAGAGATCCTGATTCCAGTGATGTGTCACTTACTGAGTTGCTCTATGCAGTTTTTATAAAATCTCAGCTTTACCTGCTGCAGATCTACCAGTTCTCTGACTGCTGAGCTCTGTGTAACCCTGCCCACACCATGGACTGGCAGCTGCAGATCTAGCAGTTCTCTGACTCCTAAGCTCTGTGTAACCCTGCCCACACCACTGACTGGAAGCAGAAGATCTAACTGTTCTCTGACTGCTGAGCTCTGTGTAACCCTGCCCACACCACTGACTGGAAGCAGAAGATCTAACTGTTCTCTGACTGCTGAGCTCTGTGTAACCCTGCCCACACTACTGACTGGAAGCAGAAGATCTAGCAGTTTTCTGACTCCTAAGCTCTGTGTAACCCTGCCCACACCACTGACTGGCAGCAGAAAATCTAACTGTTCTCTGACTGCTGAGCTCTGTGTAACCCTGCCCACACCACTGATTGGCAGCAGAAGATCTAACTGTTCTCTGACTGCTGAGCTCTGTGTAATCCCTCCCCCACCACTGATTGGCAGCTGCAGATCTACTAGTTCTCTGACAGCTGAGCTCTGTGAAACCCCGCCCACACCAGAGATTTGAAGTTGCAGATCTACCATCTCTCTGACTGCTGGGCTCTGTGTAATCCTGACCACACCACAAATTGACAGCTGCAGATCTATCAGCTGTCTGACTGGTGAGCTCTGTGTAACCACACCACGGATTGGCTTCTTTCTGTGTACACTATGCATAGGCAGAAAGTTGCCAAATAAGGACGGGGCGGGGGCAGACTCGTGTATATGGAGGACTACATGGCAGCAGGTTTATTAGTCTTCCTAGATTTTAACAAAACTAGCATCCGCCCCTACATCATGCTGCTCTCATATTAGCTGGCAAAAACCTGCTGACAGAATCTTTATCATGGTGGAACTACCTTATAACAAGGTATCAAAATCAATACATATAGACATTTATTTATATAAAGCTGAGTGAGTGTGTGTGTGTATGTGTGTATGTTCGCTAAAGGAATCCGCACCGTCGCATTTACAATCACAAAATTTTGCACAGACGCCTCATGTGACTCAGGGAACGTGATAGACTATGTTTTGACAGGACAATTTCACCCCACGCTTTACAGTTACTCTCCAAAAAACCTGCCTATATTAAAGTCAATGAAGATGGGAGTTACAGCTTATTAATAGGAGCTGTGATTGGTTGCTATAGGAAAAAAGGACATTGTTAGTATAAGAAGCTTATGTGTGAGGTAATAAGATGTCGGTGGGGAGACGGATAAAGAGAGACAGAAAGAGACAGACAGACATAGGCACAGAGAGTAAGAGGCAGACAAGGAAACAAAGAGACAGAGGGGAAAAGAGAGACAGAGGGGAAAAGAGAGACAGAGGGGGAAAGAGAGACAGAGGGGGAAAGAGAGACAGAGGGGGAAAGAGAGACAGAGGGGGAAAGAGAGACAGAGGGGGAGAGAGAAAGACAGAGGGGGAAAGAGAGACAGAGGGGGAAAGAGAGACAGAGGGGGAAAGAGAGACAGAGGGGGAAAGAGAGACAGAGGGGGAAAGAGACAGACCTGGAATGAAACAGATGGGAAAAGAGACAGACAGAGAGAGAGAGACACAGACAGAGAGACTGATACAGAGACAGACAGAGAGATAGACACACACAGACAGACAGACAGACATGGATAGAGACAGATAGACAGAGAGACAGACACACAGAGACAGACAGGGAAAGAGACAGAGAGACAGACAGAGCCACACACACAGACAGAAAGAGATAGACAGACAGACACAAACAGACTGGGAGAGAGACAAAGAGACTGTTACTATCCCAGGTAATGCCCGGGTACTACAGCTAGTGTATATATATGTGTATATATAAATATATATATAAAAAGAAAATTGCAGTTTTAATGATAATTCTACACAGCGAGCAAGGATAGGACAAGGTTGCTCCGTGCACAATCACGGTCACTACTGGTTTTACGCTTTTCGTTGTGCACAATTTTTTTAAGATACTTGGAGATGTATAAATTCCTCTACCATTGAAGATAATTGAGATTTTGCTTTGTTGAGACTCCAAATACCGCATGTCAAACACTCATCATCATTGATCAGCAGCACCGCCGGTAACGCGCTGCACATTTCGTTCCCCCGGTGTTAACACCTGCACGTGACACTGGTGACAGCTTGCTTCTTTTTAAATACCATGTCAGACACACATCCTGCAATAGCCGCGGGTAGCGAGGAGCCGGCGTGCATTATTACAAGTGCATGGGTTTATTTTTTAATGAGGAGGATAGGCATGGTGAGAAATCACGGACAGGCCTGCCTCACATCACTGTGGTCAGGACGGGGAATGGCTGACAAATGGAGAGATCTCAAATTTAATTGACATGTAAATGAGCCGGGGAATATAATTGAGAGGATGGAGGAATTGTAAGAGTGAAGGATCTGTATAGGAACAAATATTGACTGCTGGACTGTAATAAAACAACCCGAGCAAGAAAATATCACAGATCATATAACGGACGCCATCTCTTATTAATCATCATACATCTCACACTAATAATACATCCGGAAGGTCCAACCAAGAGGATCCCATTCCTTTATCATGGAATATATATATAGTGAAGTTGAACGATATTTATTGCTTATTTTAAACTTTTATAAAAAATAAATAACTGAAAATTGGGGCGTGCAATATTATTCATCCCCTTTAAGTTAATACTTTGTAGCACCACCCTTTGCTGCGATTACAGCTGCAGTCTCTTGGGGTATGTCTCTATCAGTTTTGCACATCGAGAGACTGAAATTCTCGCCCATTCTTCCTTTGTAAACAGCTGGAGCTGAGTGAGGTTGGATGGAGGCGTTTGTGAACAGCAGTTTTCAACTCTTTCCTCAGATTCTCGATTGGGTTCAGGTCTGGACTGTGACTTGGCCATTCTAACACCTGGATACGTTTATTTGGGAACCATTCCATTGTAGATTTTGCTTTATGTTTGAGATCATTGTCTTGTTGGAAGACAAATCTCCGTCCCAGTCTCAGGTCTTTTGCAGACTCCAACAGATTTTCTTCAAGAATGCTCCTGTATTTGGCTCCATTCATCTTCCCATCAATTTTAACCATCGTCCCTGTCCCTGCTGAAGAAAAGCAGGCCCAAACCATGATACTGTCACCACCATGTTTGACAGTGGGGATGGTGTGTTCAGGGTGATGAGCTGTGTTGCTTTTACGCCAAACATATTTTTTGGCATTGTGCCCAAAAAGTTTGATTCTGGTTTCATCTGACCAGAGCACCTTCTTCCACATGTTCGGTGTCTCCCAGGTGGCTTGTGGCAAACTTTAAACAACACTTTATGGATATCTTTGAGAAATGGCTTTCTCCTTGCCACTCTTCCATAAAGGCCAGATTTGTGCAGTGTACGACTGATTGTTATCCTATGGACAGACTCTCCCACCTCAGCTGCAGATCTCTGCAGTTCATCCAGAGTGATCATGGGCCTCTTGGCTGCATCTCTGATCAGTCTTCTTGTCTGAGATGAAATCTTTTTGTAACAAAATCCAGCTTTAAACTTCTCCACAACAGTATCACGGACCTGCCTGTTATATTCCTTGGTCTTCATGATGCTCTCTGTGCTTTAGGCTAGTTTCACACTTGCATTGTTTTCCTTCAGTTGCAATCCGCCGTTTTGGAAAACAGCGGAATCCGTTAACGGATTCCGCTGCTTCCCGTAGACTTGTATGGACGACGGATTGTGACAGAAGTACCTGCGTTGCTTCTGCTGGCCGACGCTGTGTTGCTTCCGCCGGGCGGAAGGAACGCAGCATGTAACGTTTTTTGAACAGCAGAATCCTTAGGATTTCACTGCGCATGCTCTCTCTGGCTCCCTGCACACATAACCAGGGTACACATTGGGTTACTAAGCAAAGCGCTTTGCTTAGTAACCCGATATTTACCCTGGCTACGTGTGCAAGGAGCCAGCGCTAAGCGGTGTACGCTGGTAACCAAGGTAAATATTGGGTAACCAAGCAAAGCGCTTTGCTTAGTTACCCAATATTTACCCTGGCTACGTGTGCAGGGAGCCCAACACTTCCCTGCTCGGCTCCGCCCCCTCCCGCACTCCACTCCACATGTACACACGCACGCGCGCGCACACACACACACACACACACACACAAACACCCACCTGTCCCCAGCCATCCAGTCCCCGCGGCACTGACGTCCTCAGCGCCATGGCCCCGCTCGGCTCCACCCACCTCGCACTCTGCCCCCAGCACACATTCTCGGCGGCCGAGCGATCAGCTGATCACCCGGCAGCCGGCTGCTGTGAGTGATCAGCTGATCACCCGGCGGCAGACTATTGTGAACGATCAGCTGATCACTCGAAGGCCGGCTGCTGTGAGCGATCAGCTGATCACCCGACAGCAGACAATTGTGAACGATCAGCTGATCACCCAGCGGCCGGCTGCTGTGAGCGATCAGCTGATCACCCGACAGCAGACTATTGTGAACGATCAGCTGATCACCCAGCGGCCGGCTGCAGGGAGCGATCAGCTAATCAGCCGGCTTCTGTGAGCGATCAGCTGATCACCCAGCGGCAGACTATTGTGAATGATCAGCTGATCACCTGGCGGCCGGCTGCTGTGAGCGATCAGCTGATCACCCGACAGCAGACTATTGTGAACGATCAGCTGATCACCCGGCGGCCGGCTGCTGTGAGCGATCAGCTGATCACCCGACAGCAGACTATTGTGAACGATCAGCTGATCACCCGGCAGCCGGGTGATCAGCTGATCGTTCATAATAATCTGCCGCCGGTAAAACTGTAAAGGAAGAAAAAAAAAAAGCAGATTCCATTGTTTTGTACGATCCGTTGCATCCGTTGTGCCACTATATGCAACACATTCGTTGCATCCATCACACAACGCAATGCAACGGATACCGTTCAACCCAAGTGTGAAACTAGCCTAAAACAGAACACTGAGACTATCACAGAGCAGGTGCATTTATACGGAGACTAGATTACACACAGGGGCTTATATTTATCATCATCAGTCATTTAGGACAACATTGGATCATTCAGAGATCCTCAATAAACTTCTGGGGTGAGTTTGCTGCATTGAAAGAAAGGGGATGAATAATATTGCACGCCCCAATTTTCAGTTTATTTTTGTTTTACAAACGTTTAAAATAAGCAATACACACACACATTTTATATATATATATATATATATATATATATATATATATATATATATATATATATAAATTACATTTTGGGGTAGGCACGAACCAAATTACCTCCACTGTGGCTTTCCTGCGCTGTGTTACATGTCTTGTTAAGGGGTTAGACATTACAGGGGTTGTCCATTACTTTTACATTAATGGGCTATCCTTAGGATAGGTCTTCAGTGTCTGATTGGCCAGGGTCCAACACCCCGCCTTCATCAGCACTGCTATGTATATCTAAAATCACAATCTCCTATGAATGCTGGGAAACTCCACTCACGGGAGGATCAAAATGACAGACGCAGGTCATCAGCAGATCCACAGATTGAGAGCGGCATACAGAAAAGGGTGGTGCGCCGCTCCACCCATGACTGTTCAAGGCACATGATGGCTGATTAAATTAGCTGTCATGTGCAGAGAATGATGCAGGCTCAGCGTGTGAGCCCGCATCAAAGGCAGGTACTTTACCTTTGATGTATATGTACAATTCAAAGTTTGCTCAACAACATTTAGCCTGTGAAATACTGGGAGAATATAGTCTGGTCAGATGAGACCAAAATTGAACGTCCAATCTGTGGTGTGGCCGTGGTAATATAGTGCTCTCTATATAATAAATATAAGTATAAATATACAGTACAGACCAAAAGTTTGGACACACCTTCACATTCAAAGAGTTTTCTTTATTTTCATGACTCTGAAAATTGTAGATTCACATTGAAGGCATCAAAACTATGAATTATCACATGTGGAATGAAATACTTAACAAAAAAGTGTGAAACAACTGAAAATATGTCTTATATTCTAGGTTCTTCAAAGTAGCCACCTTTTGCTTTGATTACTGCTTTGCACACTCTTGGTATTCTCTTGATGAGCTTCAAGAGGTAGTCACCGGAAATGGTTTTCACTTCACAGGTGTACCCTGTCAGGTTTAATAAGTGGGATTTCTTGCCTTATAAATGGGGTTGGGACCATCAGTTTTGTTGTGCAGAAGTCTGGTGGGTACACAGCTGATAGTGCTACTGAATAGACTGTTAGAATTTGTATTATGGCAAGAAAAAAGCAGCTAAGTAAAGAAAAACGAGTGGCCATCATTACTTTAAGAAATGAAGGTCAGTCAGTCCGAAAAATTGGGAAAACTTTGAAAGTATCCCCAAGTGCAGTGGCAAAAACCATCAAACGCTACAAAGAAACTGGCTCACATGAGAACCGCCCCAGGAAAGGAAGACCAAGAGTCATCTCTGCTTCGGAGGATAAGTTTATCCGAGTCACCAGCCTCAGAAATCGCAGGTTAACAGCAGCTCAGATTAGAGACCAGGTCAATGCCACACAGAGTTCTAGCAGCAGACACATCTCTAGAACAACTGTTAAGAGGAGATTTTGTGCAGCAGGCCTTCCTGGTAAAATAGCTGCTAAGAAACCACTGCTAAGGACAGGCAACAAGCAGAAGAGACTTGTTTGGGCTAAAGAACACAAGGGATGGACATTAGACCAGTGGGAATCTGTGCTTTGGTCTGATGAGTCCAAATTTGAGATCTTTGGATCCAACCACCGTGTCTTTGTAGAAAAGGTGAACAGATGGACTCTACATGCCTGGTTTCCACCGTGAAGGATGGAGGAGGTGTGATGGTGTGGGGGTGCTTTGCTGGTGACACTGTTGGGGATTTATTGAAAGTTGAAGGCATACTGAACCAGCATGGCTACCACAGCATCTTGCAGCGGCATGCTATTCCATCCGGTTTGCGTTTAGTTGGACCATCATTTATTTTTCAACAGGACAATGACCCCAAACACACCTCCAGGCTGTGTAAGGGCTATTTGACTAAGAAGGAGAGTGATGGGGTGCTACGCCAGATGACCTGGCCTCCACAGTCACCAGACCTGAACCCAATGTGAATCTACAATTTTCAGAGTCATAGAAATAAAGAAAACTCTTTGAATGAGAAGGTGTGTCCAAACTTTTGGTCTGTACTGTAAATATATATATATATATATATATATACATATATATATATATATATATATATATACATATACATATATATATATATATATATATATATATATATATATAGGTAAAATATACATTTGGACCGTGTTATCCAGTAGATAAAAAAAAATTGTTTCAAAGAACTCAACCACTGAGGACTTTCGGTTCTTTTAAACAATGTGTGTTTGTGTGTGTGTGTATGTATATATATATATATATATATATATATATACATACATGCACAGTATATACACACACACATACACACATGTATATCTACAGGTAAAACAGTGATGCCAAGTAAGCAATCATTGTTGGAATCAGAGTCTCTGTTTTTACCTCATGCTGCTCTCAGATAGGGTGGCACAAATTTAGTGACCTATTCCCTTTAAATATGACCTGTCACGTTCCATAAATATGTTTTTAGGCTTTTTTTATATGGTCTAAATGCCACTGTTCTGCTGAATCAGACGTTGCTTTTCTTTTGTTCCTGCACCTCTCCGTTCCTGAAATATGGCCGCCTCTTCCTTGTACGTCAATCTAGTATTTTTTAGCCAAGTGGGCGTGTCCTCCTAAAAAGACTAGATTTACATACAGGATAGAGGGGGGCCATATCTCAGGAACAGAGAGGCGCAAAAGCAAAAGAAAAACATTGCCGGATTCAGGAGAACAGCGGCATTTACACCGGATAAAAAAAAATTACATAGTTTTTGGCAAGTAACACATCCTCTTTAAAGGACTTTCTGGGAGAAAGCTAATTTGGAATTGTACTTTTTTTTTCATGATATGTTACGAATAAGGATATATTGACACAATATTTTTTATGCTTTTTTTTCTGTGAAAAAAAATGCCAGAAAACTGCAGCTGACATTACACATGATTTTGGTGCTAAAAAAGGACTACATTTTAATACCATGAAACATCAAAAAGCTGTGTGATAAACTTTGATGCTTCTTAAATAATAAAAAAACGATCTCGTTAACATTTTTTAACATTTTTTGAGGGATCAAAAATCTGCATTTTACCATTTGACGCCACAAGAGGGCAATAGAGTTCCATGTTCTTTTTCTATCACCCAAAAAAAGAAAAAAAAAAAAAGAAAACTCCCAGCGCTCGTGAAAAGAAATTACCTTATACAAAGAAATTAGCATTTTTCATTCTTTTGTGCAAACTGCTACCTTCAGTTTGTATTGTGATCACAAAATCAGATGGGTATGGCGATATGACAACTTGAAAACATGACTAAAAATATACATGGCGCATTAGCCAAGAGGTCCAGTTACACCTTGCTCCAGTGAACACTAATGAAAGAAGGCAAGATTATATTTATAAAAAAGATGCAAAAAAATACCTTATATTAAAGACAGAAATGGGCATAAGAAATTGGCCAATACCTGGCTTCCATGGAAAAAAACGGCCTAATATATCCTCTTAAAGGTGATTGTAAACAGTAACACTACTACTATGCAATCCCACTAAAATAACACTAGTTTACAATAGCTGTTCTATTGTTGATGCCGGCCTACCGCTATGTGGTTCTAACCATTGAAAAGGGCAGAAAAATGCCAAACCGACTCTACGAGGCTGGCCGTGCTGCCTGAGGGGCATATCGTGCGAACTTCAATCCAACTATTGGATATTAGATGTAGGACTTAAAGGGTTATTCCCATCATGAATGGATAATTGTCATACAGAACTTGTAAATACAAACAATTTTACAGTTTACGGTTCATTAAAATGTTCAGCCATTCTTGAGATATTAACATTTTTCTTTTGTTTACATCCTGTTGCCTTGGTGACCGACCACCACTGCCAGACAGCATAACATGCACTGAGTTTACAAGCTGTTTTGTATTAAGCCTGTAAGCACTGATTTGAAACTGAGCAGAATTATAGTGGTGGTTGGACTCCTAAGCAATGAGTGGTATACAAAAGAAAACTGTTAATATCCTACGAACGGCTGAAACTTTTAATAAGCAGCAATTTGCAAAAGCGCTTGTGTTTAAAAGCACTATCCAACCATATCTATTTATGAAGATGGGAATAACCTCTAAACAGTTTATCAAGTCCCCCTCACTTCAGTATCAGGAGGCAAGGTGACATGGCGTCTGTCAGGTATCATACTAGCGCCCTATACTGTAGACACTCACAGCTCAACTGCATCCACATACAGGAGCTCTACTACATACATATATAGACACAAACACAGCTCTGCTACCTGTACATATACACACACCACTGCTACACGCACATAGACAGCTCTTCTACATGCATAGATACACACAGCACTGCTACATGCACATATAGACAGCTCTGCTACATATACACACACACAGCACTGCTACATGCACATATAGACAGCTCTGCTACATATACACACACACAGCACTGCTACATGCACATATAGATAGCTCTGCTACATGCACATATACACACACAGCACTGCTACATGCACATATAGATAGCTCTGCTACATGCACATATACACACAGCACTGCTACATGCACATATAGACAGCTCTTCTACATGCATATATACACACACAGCACTGCTACATGCACATATACACACACAGCACTGCTACATGCACATATAGACAGCTCTGCTACATATACACACACACAGCACTGCTACATGCACATATAGATAGCTCTGCTACATGCACATATACACACACAGCACTGCTACATGCACATATAGATAGCTCTGCTACATGCACATATACACACAGCACTGCTACATGCACATATAGACAGCTCTTCTACATGCATATATACACACACACAGCACTGCTACATGCACATATACACACACAGCACTGCTACATGCACATATAGACAGCTCTGCTACATATACACACACACAGCACTGCTACATGCACATATAGATAGCTCTGCTACATGCACGTATACACACAGCACTGCTACATGCACATATAGACAGCTCTTCTACATGCATATATACACACACAGCACTGCTACATGCACATATACACACACAGCACTGCTACATGCACATATAGACAGCTCTTCTACATACACACACAGCACTGCTACATGCACATATAGACAGCTCTGCTACATATTCACACACAGCACTGCTACATGCACATATAGATAGCTCTGCTACATGCACATATACACACACAGCACTGCTACATGCACATATAGATAGCTCTGCTACATGCACATATACACACAGCACTGCTACATGCACATATAGACAGCTCTTCTACATGCATATATACACACACAGCACTGCTACATGCACATATACACACACAGCACTGCTACATGCACATATACACAGCACTGCTACATGCACATATAGACAGCTCTGCTACATATACACACACACACAGCACTGCTACATGCACATATACACAGCACTGCTACATGCACATATAGACAGCTCTGCTACATATACACACACACAGCACTGCTACATGCACATATAGATAGCTCCGCTACATGCACATATACACACACAGCACTGCTACATGCACATATAGACAGCTCTTCTACATGCATATATACACACACAGAACTGCTACATGCACATATACACACACAGCACTGCTACATGCACATATAGACAGCTCTTCTACATATACACACACAGCAATGCTACATGCACATATAGACAGCTCTTCTACATACACATATAGACACACACAGCACTACTACATGCACATATACACACACACACAGAACTGCTACATGCACATATAGACAGCTCTGCTACATGCACATATACACACACACACACACAGCACTGCTACATGTACATATACATACACACAGAACTGCTACATGCACATATAGACAGCTCTGCTACATGCACATATACACACACACAGCACTGCTACATGCTCATATACATACACACAGAACTGCTACATGCACATATAGACAGCTCTGCTAAATGCACATATACACACAGCACTGCTACATGCACATATAGACAGCTCTGCTACATGCACATATAGGCACACACAGCTCTGCTATATGCACACACACAGCACTGCTTCATGCACATATAGACACACACAGCTCTGCTACATGCAAACTACATGTTCCCTATTTTAATAAATATAAGAGGTGCCCATCATCTGTTGAGGAAGCACAAAACTTTTCAAGCTGCGGACAACCACCATACCAGCAGCCATTTTGCCTCACAATGCAACAGTGAAAGGTAACGAATGACACTTTAAGCAATATGGCTGTGTAGAGTGGTGGGAAATCTGGGCGGAGTTTACAATTAGGAACCTGTGAATACATAGATGGTGATCGATGCCAATGACATAACAATCCCAAACACCTGCCAAGATGCGTATACAATTAGCCAGTATCTAAGATACAGGACATGGGCACTATACGTGTCGACTGCACATATCTGGGGAGGTGTATGGGGTCATCAGTATTACTTAAGCATGTGAGTCAAAAGGGATAACCCCTTTAATACCCTATTTTACACCTGGGCATTTTGTAGCAAGGGTGATATTGCAAGTGTGGCATTCATTGCCAATGGTTTCAACCTGCAGGTATAGGATGACAAACCGGTGGCTCAGTAATCCAAACTTAAAACAGCCATTTACAGGACATTTCTAAGCAATTTTTTTATACTCTATGGAGGAGGAAAAAAAAAGTAGCTACTCTTCTTTAAAAATTAAATAACCTGCAACAGCAAAGTAAGGACAAATGACTCCTTGAAGAAGCATGGGGGAAACGCAAGTCGGAGTGTGAGGTGGAGGCCACACAGCCCTGTTCTATACATATCTAAACACATGCTTATCTTCCCATTACATCCTGATATTTACTTATATAAGGGCCATTGACATCTGCACTATGCAAATTATTATTATTATTACTCCTGCTAAAAAGTGTGTTCATCTTATAGCCCAGAGGCAGCTTCCTTGGATGGAGGAGAATGCGGACACCACGTCTTCTCCAATCACGGACAGCTGCCCCCTCTCTCCTCCTCTCCACATTGGTATAGAACAGGAGAGGAAGCTTACTGGGAGCTGAAACAGGGAGGGTGCAGGAGCCATGCAGCTGACGGACCTGCTAACCATTTAACTCCGTTTAACTTTAGGACCTTTCAAGTCATGTGATCAGTCACATGACCTGGAAGGTCCTAAAGGTAACATTGTAGAAAGTCTTTCAGCTGCTCAGTTGGTGCAGCCCCTGTTCAGATCCCAATCAAGAACTGCAAGATGTGGTAATGTATAGTGTGTGTGACTGCAAGGTGTGGTAATATGTATGTTTAAGTGTAACTGAAGGTTGTGGTAATGTAAAGTGTGTGCATATATGTGCCTGCAGCAGAGCTGTATGTGTCTATATGTACAGGTAGCATAGCTGCATGTATGTCTATCTGTGCATGTAGCAGAGCTGTATGTGTGTCTATATTTGCATGTAACCGCTGTGTTTCTATATGTGCATGCAGCAGAGCTGTGTTTATATGTGAATATAGCAGAGCTACGTGTGTCTATATGTGCATGTAGCAGAGCTGTGTGTCTATATGTGCATGAAGCAGGGCTGTATGTGTGTCTATATGTATATGTAGCAGAGCTGTATGTATGTCTATACGTGCATGTAGCATAGCTGTATGTGTCTATATGTGCAGGTGACAAAGATGTGTCTATATGTGCATGTAGCAGAGCTGTGTGTCTATATGTGCATGTAGCAGAGCTGTGTGTGTCTATGTGAATGTAGTTTGCATGTAGCAGAGCTGTGTGTGTCTATATATGAATGTAGTTTACATGTAGCAGAGCTGTGTGTCTATATGTGAATGTAGTTTACATGTAGCAGAGCTGTGTGTGTCTATATGTGAATGTAGTTTACATGTAGCATAGCTGTGTGTCTATATGTGAATGTAGTTTACATGTAGCAGAGCTGTGTGTGTCTATATGTGAATGTAGTTTGCATGTAGCAGAGCTGTGTGTCTATATGTGAATGTAGTTTGCATGTAGCAGAGCTGTGTGTGTCTATATGTGAATGTAGTTTACATGTAGCAGAGCTGTGTGTGTGTCTATATGTGAATGTAGTTTGCATGTAGCAGTGCTGTGTGTGTCTTTTAATTAGTAGGTAAAATATTTTTCCTATTTCTTTTTGTCTAAACCTGGAGTGTGTCTTATGGTAAGGAGTGTCTTACAGTCCGAAAAATACAGTACTCTATACATGTCTAATCGTCTTTTAACTAATTTTTGTGTTTGCTCAATAATGTATCTATATGAAGAGTTTACTTTATTTCAGGTGCATTATTTGGTCCTTGTCCATTTCACATGGATTATTTTTTATATATATATATATATATATATATATATACACATACATATGTATTATTTGTTGAGTATCTACCTCTTATTGTAGATGTTTATGTTTTTTAAAACTTCCTGAAATCGCAGCATATCGTAAAAGGAAAGACAAAATATTCACTTGACTGCAGCAAACTAAAAGTGTAATGCAGTGAATGGTTAATTGTTTAGTGATATTTTTTTTTTACATTAACGTTTTAGGTTAATAAAATAATGAGCATGTGTCCTGGGTAATGTAGCGGTGGGGTCACTTACTGGTCCGGGCTGGAGATCGATGTCCTGCGGCTCTCCACCAAAGCGTTACTTTTGGGCCGACGCGCGACATTGGGCCTCGGGGGACGAACCTGTGATGAAAACATGATACAGCTTTCAGACATGTTTGAGATTAGCACTTTTACCCCATGTCCCCAACAAGAAGGCTCAGGATGGGGATGACCAGGAAAACATGTTTCAGCTTTCAGATTTTCTTTCCTAAATAAGACTGATATCACACATCCAGATCGTTATTAAGAAACTAATTGAATGGAAGAGATGCAGGAATATTATTGCAATATTTTACTACATATAGCAATTAGAGTTGGTGCAAACTGATCTGCAGGAACTGGTCCATTGTCCACATTGGTAATCTGATGGGAGCTCTGAAAACCACCTCTCACCACTTTGATTAGCCGGCTCGGTGCTACATCTCCGTTGTGGGGTGATGGACATTTGACTTCGCAGAACCCGGTCACGTCAGGAATTTGTGGCCATTGGATGGGAGCACTAAGAACTGCCTCCTACCTCCTGGAATCCGCAGCTCCTCTTCTAGTTAGCTGGATTGGTGCAACGTCATTGTTGTAGCATGATACAGGGAGGGACAAGTTGCAATTTGCAGGTCCATTGACCATGTGTCAGTATCTGTGGCCATTGCCTCCTACATTGTGGAATCCACAGCTCCTCTTCTGATTAGCCGGCCTGGTGCAATGTCATTGTTCAGGCATGATGCACATGTGACAGTCACAATTTGCAGGTCCATTGACCATGTTAACAATCTGTGGCTGTTGGATGGAAGTTGATGGCTGCTCACTTTCCCCAGTCCCGCGTGCTCGTTGCCTTGGAGTAACCCTCGACTCTGCTCTATCCTTCAAGCCACACATCCAAGCCCTCTTCACCTCATGCAGACTACAAAACATTAGTGCATGCCATCATCATCTCCCGCCTCAACTACTGCAACCTCCTGCTCTCTGGCCTCCCTTCCAACACTCTTGTACCCCTCCAATCTATCCTGAACTCTGCAGCCCGCTTAATCCACCTCTCCCCTCTCTATTCCCCAGCCTCACCACTCTGCCAATCCTTTCACTGGCTTCCCATTGCCCAAAGACTCCAGTTCAAAACATTAACCATGACCTACAAAGCCATCCACAATCTGTCTCCTCCTTACATCTGTGACCTAGTCTCCCGATATCTACCTACACACAACCTCATATATTCACAAGATCTCCTTCGCTACTCCTCTCTTATCTGCTCTTCCCACAATCGCATACAAGATTTCTCCCGTGCCTCCCCCATACTCTGGAATGCTCTACCCCAGCATATCAGACTCTCTCCTACCGTGGAAAGCTTCAAGAGGAACCTGAAAACCCACCTCTTCCGACAAGCCTACAACCTACAATAACCCTCAGTCCAGTACACCACTGTGCAACCAGCTCTGTCCTCACCCATTTCTTGTAGACCGTGATCCCTCGCGGGCAGGGTCCTCTCTCCTCTTGTACCAGTCTGTTTTGTACTGTTAATGATTGTTGTACTAGTTTTTATGTATACCCTTTTTCACTTGTAAAGCACATTGGAATTAATGGCGCTATAATAATAATAATGATAATAATAATAATAATGATGGAAGTCCTACGAACTGCTTTCGACCACCGCGGCTCCTCCTCTGGTTAGCCAGCCAGATATAAAGTCATTGTTGTAGCATGATGCACATGTGACCGTCACAATTTGCAGGTCCATTGACCATGTGGCAGTAATCTGAGGTCGTTGGATCCGAGCCCTAAGAACTGCCTCCTACCTCCTGGAATCCGTGGCACCTCTTCTGATAAAACCGAAAAGGGGCACCCTCATTGTTGTGGCATGATGCACATGTGACAGTCACACTTTTGTAGGTCCACTGGCCATGTTCATAATCTGTGGCCATCATCTGGAAACCCTAAGAACAGCCTCTTCACTCCCAGCATTTGTGGCTCTACTTTTGATTAGCCGGCCTGGCGCAAGGCCATTTTTGAGGCGTGAGGCACATTTGATGTTGGGCCAACCTGGCCAATCAAAAGAAGAACCGCGGATGCCGTTAGCCAAGAAGTTCTCGAGGCTCTCATCCGACAACCAGAGATTACGGATTATGGGCACTGGACCCAACCAATCCTGAAAATCATTTTGCACCAACACTTTTTAGAATGTTGAAAAACTGGCAAAAATCTTGGCTCATCGAAGCTTGCACTCTAAAGATAGAGGAGGGAGACAGAGTAAGACAGAGGACCAGATGCGATTTTTAAGGACTGTTGGGCTTCCCTACAATAAATCGGTGGTCGAGGATTACACAAATATGCCTGCTTTCTGTCAAATACACCTATGTGATATTGCAGCTAAGCTCCATTGAAGTGTATAGGGTTGAACTGCAATCCCACACGCAACCTGGAGATGACAGGTCAAGTAAAATAGTTTTCTTTCCTTCCGGGAGAGAGCTAATTTGCATACTACTACCCAAAGGAGTGTTCCCTTGCATTAGTCCTATACGTACAGGTAATGTAACGATGCCATGGGTGACGCCTGTGCCCCTGATCTCTATACGTATCAGACCAGCTATATTGGAGTCTATAGCTGACGTTGCATAGTACCTTACACTAGTCCAGGCCAGAACATAGTTGGAGTAGTTGGTGACAGTTTAGTAGTCGCGGGTCATATGTGCAAGCAAAGTGCTGAACACAGATGAGAGGAGAGATGGAGATCACAGCGCTGTGGAGAGCGGCTAGAACGGGAAACAGAAATCTGAACGGTGTCCAAAAAGAAAAGGAGCCAGAGCAGCGACTGGCAAAACATTAGTAAAACAGTTAGGAAGAGTCAGTCTGGTGGATGTGCTGAAGATCAAACCAGATGAAAACCAGTGTTACTAATGACGGGGCGGATGGAATATTCTGCTGGGGAAATGATGAAGGCGCACACTATTACTTAATACAGATGCAGGACTCCATACTTCCCTTTCTTGCTAGTTTACAGCCTGTAAACAGTGAGGGGTTTGCAGAATATTGGCCGGAAATCAAAACTCCTTTGGATTTGATCACTAGAAAGCATCAAGTGGTGGCGAGAGAGAAGCAACACTCAGTGCTGTACTGTCCAGGACTCATCCTAAGTCCGGCATCCTCATCACATAGATATCCTTAAAGGGTATCTGTCCACAGTTTTTTTCTATGGAATCGGAGACCAGCATTATATAGGAGCAGAGACCCTAATTCTAGTAATGTGTCACTCAATAGGCTGCATGCTTCTGTTTCCAAATTATCAGTGTTTTAGCAGCAGGAGATTATCAATAGAGGACTAGCTACCTTGTGCCTAGTCAGTAGTTCTAAATAACCCCGCCCCATCGCAGATTAAAAGGTTCCTGTCAATATACAGTCTACACAGAAAGCTGCCAATCTGTGGTGTAGGCAGGATTATACACAGAAAGCTGCCAATCAGTGGTGTGGGCAGGGTTATACACAGAAAGCTGCTGATCAGTGATGTGGGTGAAGTTATACACAGAAAGCTGCTGATCAGTGGTGTGGGCGGGGTTACACACAGAAAGCTGCTGATCAGTGATGTGGGTGAAGTTATACACAGAAAGCTGCTGATCAGTGGTGTGGGTGGGGTTATACACAGAAAGCTGCTGATCAGTGGTGTGGGTGAAGTTATACACAGAAAGCTGCTGATCAGTGGTGTGGATGGGGTTATACACAGAAAGCTGCCAATCAGTGGTGTGGGCAGGGTTATACACAGAAAGCTGCTGATCAGTGGTGTGGGTGAAGTTATACACAGAAAGCTGCTGATCAGTGGTGTGGATGGGGTTATACACAGAAAGCTGCCAATCAGTGGTGTGGGCAGGGTTATACACAGAAAGCTGCTGATCAGTGGTGTGGGTGAAGTTATACACAGAAAGCTGCTGATCAGTGGTGTGGGTGGGGTTATACACAGAAAGCTGCTGATCAGTGGTGTGGGTGAAGTTATACACAGAAAGCTGCTGATCAGTGGTGTGGATGGGGTTATACACAGAAAGCTGCCAATCAGTGGTGTGGGCAGGGTTATACACAGAAAGCTGCTGATCAGTGGTGTGGGTGAAGTTATACACAGAAAGCTGCTGATCAGTGGCGTGGATGGGGTTATACACAGAAAGCTGCCAATCAGTGGTGTGGGCAGGGTTATACACAGAAAGCTGCTGATCAGTGGTGTGGGTGAAGTTATACACAGAAAGCTGCTGATCAGTGGTGTGGATGGGGTTATACACAGAAAGCTGCCAATCAGTGGTGTGGGCAGGGTTATACACAGAAAGCTGCTGATCAGTGGTGTGGGTGAAGTTATACACAGAAAGCTGCTGATCAGTGGTGTGGATGGGGTTATACACAGAAAGCTGCCAATCAGTGGTGTGGGCAGGGTTATACACAGAAAGCTGCTGATCAGTGGTGTGGGTGAAGTTATACACAGAAAGCTGCTGATCAGTGGTGTGGGTGAAGTTATACACAGAAAGCTGCTGATCAGTGGTGTGGGTGAAGTTATACACAGAAAGCTGCTGATCAGTGGTGTGGATGGGGTTATACACAGAAAGCTGCTGATCAGTGGTGTGGACGGGGTTATACACAGAAAGCTGCCAATCAGTGGTGTGGGTTGAATTATACACAGAAAGATGCCAATCAGTGGTGTGGGCAGGGTTATATACAGAAAGCTGCCAATCTGTGGTGTAGGCCGGATTATACAGAGAAAGATGCCAATCAGTGGTGTGGGCAAATACAACAATTACAAAACAATGATTCCAGCAATGCAGCACTTACTGGATTGATTGGTAAAGTTTTGATAGAATCCCTGTTTTCTCTGCTGTAAATTTAGCAGAGGTCAAAATGCTGAGCTGTGTATAACTCCGCCCCTCACCACTCATTGGCAACTTCCTGTGTACACTGTAAGCTGCCAAATCAGTAGTGAGGGCGTGGCTACACAGATTAGCTGGACTACCTGGCATGTGACACCAAGTCCTGTGGTGATAATCTCCTGCTGATAAAATAATGATTATGTTGAAACTGCAGCAAGCTGCTGAACAAGTGACACATCCCTGAATAAGGGTCTTGGCTGTCCCTGTGTACAATGTACATTGTCAGCAAGCTGCCAAATCAGTGATGGGGCGTGGTTAAACAGATAAATTGGAATGCCTGGCATGTGACACCTAGTCCTGCTGTGATAATCTCCTGCTGATAAAACACTGATTACATTAAAACTACAGTAAATTGCTGAACAAGAGACACATTCCTGGAATCAGAAAGTGACGCAGTTACACTTACATCTCCAAATCTAATAAAATTTTCCTAAATAATTACATTTTGTGTCTTCTGCCCCCCTCTAATTTTTAGGCACCACTTTGAAGCAGTTTTACAAGTTTTTTGTACAACTACGACAAAAGCTTTTCTTCTGGAAAGGAACAATGTCGACAAATTGGCAAAATATGTTCAGTCCAATGGTAGCGCTCCATCAGCCAGCACTGATCCAACTATTACAAGGAAATATGGATTGTGCGGCTCCTCGTTATGCTCGTTTGCGGCATCAAATTGGATCGGTCACCGGATTTCACAGAGTACAGAACTCTTAGACCTGATGAGGCTGGTGTACTAGCTTTGAAAAGTCCATGTAAGTACAGTTCGGACGGAAGCCCTAACGGGACCATTGAACGGGGAGAGGAACGCAGTGTGAAAGCCGCCTCATGGGCAACCTTTAGTCGCCTACCGATAAAACTACAAGTCCCAGCATGCCCACAATATATAAATGCAGCAATTAGCGATCCACGTTGGCTCCTTATTTCCTGCTGTCTGGTGATCTGTGTAAAAGTGTAATGATCATCGATCTATAAAATAACAAATCCCAAATAGTCTGAATGTAGAAATGTGGAGGGTCCCTTTAAGGAATCTGCAAACATCCTGCAGTTTATTAAAAAAACAATAGAATTATTGAGAACAATTAAACACATTTGTAGTCAGCAATATTGTAATAGTTGAAGCGTTACACAGAAGAGACGAGAAAATGATTAATTATTGTGAGTCATTAATGAGGAGAATAGCCAATGGGCTATGTCCTACACTAATTAAAGGAGAGACTATTATTGCTATTTTTTCGGGGTACGTCCGCTCTCTTTAAGGGCATGTGACGTGTTCCTTGCATCTTAATATACCGGTGTTCTTCACTATTCCTCCCGGTATAACTTACACATGATGGACGATCTGATCTTCTGCCCTGTTACACTGAGTGATGACATCGGATATACACAGGGGTAGCAGAGATTTTTGGGGACTTTTGCAGGTAACGGCTTTCGTTTATGGTTATCAAAACTATTGGGGCTTTTTAAAACAAAGTTTGTAACTTTCATTAAAAGGGGTCTGCACCTGGGAAGAGTTTTTACCAATTTCTGCTGACCCACTGCAGTGACGCACATATACAGTGATCAGTCCACTGCAGTGACGCACATACACAGCGCTCAGTCCACTGCAGAGATACACATACACAGCGCTCAGTCCACTGCAGTGACGCACATACACAGCACTCAGTCCACTGCAGAGATACACATACACAGCGCTCAGTCCACTGCAGTGACGCACATACACAGCGCTCAGTCCACTGCAGTGACGCACATATACAGTGATCAGTCCACTGCAGAGATACACATACACAGTGCTCAGTCCACTGCAGTGACACACATACACAGCGCTCAGTCCACTGCAGTGACACACATACACAGCGCTCAGTCCACTGCAGTGACGCACATACACAGCGCTCAGTCCACTGCAGTGACGCACATACACAGCGCTCAGTCCACTGCAGTGACACACATACACAGCGCTCAGTCCACTGCAGTGACGCACATATACAGTGATCAGTCCACTGCAGAGATACACATACACAGTGCTCAGTCCACTGCAGTGACACACATACACAGCGCTCAGTCCACTGCAGTGACACACATACACAGCGCTCAGTCCACTGCAGTGACGCACATACACAGCGCTCAGTCCACTGCAGTGACGCACATACACAGCGCTCAGTCCACTGCAGTGACACACATACACAGCGCTCAGTCCACTGCAGTGACGCACATACACAGTGCTCAGTCCACTGCAGTGACACACATACACAGCGCTCAGTCCACTGAAGTGACGCATACACAGTGATCAGTCCACTGGAGTTATGCACATACACAGTGCTCAGTCCACTGGAGTGACACACATACACAGTGCTCAGTCCACTGGAGTGACGCACATACACAGCACTCAGTCCACTGCAGTGACGCACATACACAGCGCTCAGTCCACTGCAGTGACGCACATACACAGCGCTCAGTCCACTGCAGTGACGCACATACACAGCACTCAGTCCACTGCAGTGACGCACATACACAGCACTCAGTCCACTGCAGTGACGCACATACACAGCACTCAGTCCACTGCAGTGACGCACATACACAGCGCTCAGTCCACTGAAGTGACGCATACACAGTGCTCAGTCCACTGCAGTGACGCACATACACAGCGCTCAGTCCACTGCAGTGACGCACATACACAGCGCTCAGTCCACTGCAGTGACGCACATATACAGCGCTCAGTCCACTGGAGTGACACACATACACAGTGCTCAGTCCACTGCAGTGACGCACATACACAGCGCTCAGTCCACTGCAGTGACGCATACACAGTGATCAGTCCACTGGAGTGACGCACATACACAGTGCTCAGTCCACTGGAGTGACACACATACACAGTGCTCAGTCCACTGGAGTGACGCACATGGTCAAACACTACTGCATTCCCCTAGGAAAGGGGTCCCCAACCTGTGGCTCGGGAGCCCCATGTGACTCGCAGGCCCATGATATGTGGCTTGCGGCATTACAGCTTGACTTATTAGCACTAGGTCTAGCAAACATCTATGAAGGCCAGATCTCCAGATGGTGACTTCAAGTTAAGAGCGCCTGGATTTTGGTTTATTTTGTTTGTCATACTGGTAATGGGGGCTCCGGACGGTACTACTGAATGTGGCTCATATCCTCTCAGAGCTTAATGCGGCTCTCAAGGTCAGAAAGGTTGCCCTAGGCCATCTAGAATTCCTATTCTCGTGATTAGTAGGAGGTCCACGAAGTGTGACCACCGTGATGCTCAACCGGTTATGACCTTTCCAGTGGATAGGTAAAAACTGCCAAAAAGGTTTTCTCACCGGAATACCCCTTTAACAAATTAATATCTATTATCAATCACCCTCTAACGATGGCGGGACCCACTGATATCAATAGGTTCGGGAGACATATATTCATGGAGGGTGCCCAACTGATAGATGATGATGGGGAGATAAGGATTCAGCATGTCCAATATCTGTCATAGAAAACATGAGCGCTCAGAAGCGAGACCTCCTGTGTATGGAGGAGTGAGGCGAGATAGCCATCTTGTCCGGCAGCAGAGATGAGAGGACCCATGGAAGTTCGGTTTGGCGGGTTTAGCCGGTCTTCAGATAAAGTTCAGTTTGGGTCCCGGACTTAACCTGAACCCCAATGGAAGTCACAAGTTGGGCAGATTGCGTCTCCATCCACATGCAGAATACTTCCGGGGCGGACCTTCCCTTTTTTCTCGCAGCTAGATAGGGAAAGGGTTTTTTACAGTTAGAGCAGTCAGACTGTGGCATACCCTACCGCAAGAGGTAGTAATTGGTAAACACTATAGCAACTTTATACATGGGATGGATGCTTCTCTAATCACATATTGTGGGTTATAAATAATCTAGTAATAAGAATGTATAAATGGTGGGAAAAGGCTGCGTTTGATGGACCTATAACTTTTTTTTTTTCAACCTATGTAAGATCTAACAAATCCACTTGAAAGGGAGTCAATCAGCAGTTTTGACGACAAATAATGACAGTAAATACACAAATATAGCATTATGTCCTACTGCTTCACTGCATGAGACGGAGACTCCTTGGACGCTTTCCATATCAATATGTGTTACCGGAAAACCATTAATGGATACTGACAAAATGAAAAAATAAATCAATAAAAATAAAAATTTATTTGATGCCGAACCTACAAATGCATGAAAAACCCGTCATTTTTATTATTACAGCTTCTATAGTCAGAAACCACCAATGACTCATTGTTCGAGGGTATTGAAGTAGAAAACGCTCAGAGAGATATCACAAAGGGCTGAGATTTTTAGGGAGACCATAACAATACATGTAAGACGCTCTACAGCCAACAGATGAGACCCTACATTGTAAAATATCAACGTTACAAGGTAATAATAACGCCAACCATGTGTTATTCCTCAAACGGATGACAAATGAAGACATCAGTGCCAAGAATGGGAAATCGTGAAGCTTTTGCCAACTTGTAGAGCAGTGGTGAGGAGGTAAAGAAACCACAAAACTAAGCTGTCAGAGAAAGGCTAAATGACTAAGGCCCAGGAGGAAAAAGAACAGAAAGTATAATGCATATATATTATCTACACACTGTATAGATACATTTTATTTATATATAGATACATATATATATATATATATATATATATATATATATATATATATATATATATATATATATATATATATATAATTGCCTTATTCTGTCTGTCTGTCTGTCTATCTGTCTGTCTATCTGTCTGTCTGTCATGCTCCGAAATTGTGTCCTTACGGTGACACAAAGCTGATTGGCCGCTGGGCTCGCCATGGCCCCGCCCCCCCACACGGATTGGCCTCTCGCCCCGGCTCTCTGCAGGCCCCGCCCCCCTCACGCAATGCACGCTCGCTCTGGCCCAACTGACACGGAGCCCCGATTCCCAGGTGAGTACACACACACACATCAGATCACACTCACTCTCACACTCACTCTCACACACACCTCACACATCACAACATGCTGGGATATCTCTTGCTTCTACACCGGCTCCGTCAGGATCCCGGCAGCGCCAGACATAACCTTGCGATGCTGGGATCTTCACGGAGGCCGTGAAAGCTGGTAACCATTATACACATCGGGTAACTAAGGTCCCTTAGTTACCCGATGTGTATCATAGTTACCAGTGTACACCGGCTCACACTCACTCTCACACACACCTCACACACACATCACATCGCATCCACACATCAAGGTCCTGCAGCGGCGGAAAATACAGACACATAACAGCACACACATAACAGCACACACATAACAGCACACACATACACACACACAAATCAGATCACACTCACTCACACACACATCACATCGCATCCACATACTCACAACATCCTGGGATATCGCTTGCTTCTCGGCGGCGATACTGTGCTGTTGTGATCTTCCAGGACCTGCCGGAGGATCACATGGCCAGAAGCATGTGATATCCCCGGATGTTGTGAGTATAAGCGCGTATGTGCGATATCGTCAGTGTCTGTGTGTGTGAGTGTATGCGATCGGGTGTGTGTGAGTGTATGCGATCGGGTGTGTGTGAGTGGATGCGATCGGGTGTGTGTGAGTGGATGCGATCGGGTGTGTGTGAGTGGATGCGATCGGGTGTGTGTGAGTGGATGCGATCGGGTGTGTGTGAGTGGATGCGATCGGGTGTGTGTGAGTGGATGCGATCGGGTGTGTGTGAGTGGATGCGATCGGGTGTGTGAGTGTCGGCAGAGGAGCACGGCGTGCTGGAGGAGGCTGGGAGCAGAGAGGCTGATCATGGGGAAGGCTGGGAGGAGAGAGGCTGATGCTGGGGGAGGCTGGGAGGGGGAGGCTGGGACGAGGGAGGCTGATGCTGGTGGAGGCTGATGCTTGGGGAGGCTGATGCTGGGGGAGGCTGGAAGGAGAGAGGCTAATGCTGGTGGAGGCTGATGCTTGGGGAGGCTGATGCTGGGGGAGACTGGGAGGGGAAGGCTGATGCTGAGGGAGGCTGGGAGGAAGGAGGCTGGGAGGAGAGAGACTGATCCTGGGGAAGGCTGGGAACGGGAGGCTGATGCTGAGGGAGGCTGGAAGGAGAGAGGCTGATGCTGGGGGAGGCTGGAAGGAGAGAGGCTGATGCTGGTGGAGGCTGATGCTTGGGGAGGCTGATGCTGGGGGAGACTGGGAGTGGAAGGCTGATGCTGAGGGAGGCTGGGAGAGGGAGGCTGGGAGGAAGGAGGCTGGGAGGAGAGAGGCTGATCCTGGGGAAGGCTGGGAAGGGGAGACTGATGCTGGGGGAGGCTGGAAGGAGAGAGGCTGATGCTGGTGGAGGCTGATGCATGGGGAGGCTGATGCTGGGGGAGACTGGGAGCAGAAGGCTGATGCTGAGGGAGGCTGGGAGGAAGGAGGCTGGAAGGAAGGAGGCTGGGAGGAGAGAGGTTGATCCTGGGGAAGGCTGGGAAGGGGAGGCTGATGCTGAGGGAAGCTGGAAGGAGAGAGGCTGATGCTGGGGGAGGCTGGAAGGAGAGAGGCTGAGGCTGGGAGGAGAGAGGCTGATGCTGGGGAAGGCTGATGCTGAGGGAGGCTGGGAGGGGAAAGCTGATGCTGGGGAAGGCTGGGAGGACGGAGGCTGGGAGGAGAGAGGCTGATCCTGGGGAAGGCTGGGAGAGGGAGGCTGATGCTGGAGGAGGCTGGAAGGAGAGAGGCTGATGCTGGCGGAGGCTGATGCTGGGGAGGCTGGGAGAGGGAGGCTGATGCTGAGGGAGGCTGGGAGGAGGGAGGCTGGGAGAGGTAGGCTGAGAGAAGAGAGGCTGATGCACACACACACACACACACACACACACGCGCGCGCACTGCACAACACACCACACACACACACACACACTGGGAACCACAAACAACTGCCCTACACAGACACCCACACACACAGACAACGCTGCACACACACAACACCCAACACACAAACACCGCGGCACACACAAATATACGCACATACCGCACAACACACACATTGCACAAAACATACCTCCCCCCAAAACACACCACACACACACAAACCGCGCAACACACACACAACGCTCCACAAACAACGCAACACACGCAACACACATACAACACCGCTCTCACCCCCCGTCACACCCAGACAACACCCAGAACATGTACAGCGCCTACACAAACACTTGGTAACTACAGACAACAACATCTCTCTATATATATATATATATATATATAACAAAAATCATACATGAACTACACAATACGTAAATTCTAGAATACCCGATGCGTAGAATCGGGCCACCTTCTAGTATATATATAAATATATATATGTACATATATACACATATATATACCATATATATATATATATATATATAGATATATATATATATATACACACACACACACACATCTATATATATAATTGCCTTATTCTGTCTGTCTGTCTGTCTGTCTGTCTGTCTGTCTGTCATGCTTCAAAATTGTGTCCTTCCGGTGACATTGTGTCCTTACGGTGACACAAAGCTGATTGGCCGCTGGGCTCGCCATGGCCCCGCCCCCCCACACCGATTGGCCGCTCGCCCAGGCTGCGCCCCCACACGGATTGGCCAGCCGCTCGCCCAGGCTCCGCCCCCCCCACAGATTGGCCCCTCGCCCCGGCACCCTGCAGGCATTGGCAACTCGTCCACGCCACGCCCCGCCCCCCTCACGCAATGGACATTAGCTCTGCCCCCCCCTCCCACCCGCGCATTCCCCGAACTGACACGGTCACGGTGCCACGAATCCCAGGTGAGCACTGTACTCCCCCCCCCCCCCAACGGGAGCCCACATCAGCGTACGCCGCCGTATGCTGGTGTGGGCTCCCGTGCGAGCGGGGGACGGGATACGTTGGTAACCATGGTTACATGCATGGTTACAAGCGCATCAAGGTCCTGCAGCGGCGGGAGATCCACACGCATACACATAACAGCACACACAGACATACACACACATCAGATCACACTCACTCTCACAAACACCTCACACACACATCGCATCCACATACTCACAGCATCCGGCGATATCGCTTGCTTTTCGGCCTCGATACTGTGCTGCTGTGACCTTCCAGGACCTGACGGAGGATCACATGGCCAGAAGCATGTGGTATCTCCGGATGTTGTGAGTATCAGCGCGTATGTGCGATATCGTCAGTGTCTGTGTGTGTGAGTGTATGCGATCGGTTGTGTGTGTGAGTGTATGCGATCGGTTGTGTGTGTGAGTGTATGCGATCGGTTGTGTGTGTGAGTGTATGCGATCGGTTGTGTGTGTGAGTGTATGCGATCGGTTGTGTGTGAGTGTCGGCAGAGGAGCACGGCGTGCTGGAGGAGGCTGGGAGCAGAGAGGCTGATCTTGGGGAAGGCTGGGAGGGGGAGGCTGATGCTGGGGGAGACTGGGAGGGGAAGGCTGATGCTGAAGGAGGCTGGGAGGAGAGAGGCTGATCCTGGGGAAGGCTGGGAAGTGGAGGCTGATGCTGAGGGAGGCTGGAAGGAGAGAGGCTGATGCTGGGGGAGGCTGGAAGGAGAGAGGCTGAGGCTGGGAGGAGAGAGGCTGATCCTGGGGAAGGCTGGGAGAGGGAGGCTGATGCTTGGGGAGGCTGGAAGGAGAGAGGGTGATGCTGGGGGAGGCTGGAAGGAGAGAGGCTGATGCTGGGGGAGGCTGATGCTGGGGGAGGCTGGGAGGACGGAGGCTGGGAGGAGAGAGGCTGATCCTGGGGAAGGCTGGGAGAAGGAGGCTGATGCTGGGGGAGGCTGGGAGAAGGAGGCTGATGCTGGGGGAGGCTGGAAGGAGAGAGGCTGATGCTGGGGGAGGCTAGAAGGAGAGAGGCTGATGCTGGGGGAGGCTGATGCTGGGGGAGGCTGGGAGGAGAGAGGCTGATGCTGGGGAAGGCTGGGAGGAGAGAGGCTGATGCTGGGAACAGAGAGGAGAGGCTGATGCTGGGAGGAGAGAGGCTGATGCTGGGATGAGAGAGGCTGATCCTGGGGAAGGCTGGGAGGGGGAGGCTGAGAGAAGAGAGGCTGATGCTGAGGGAGGCTGAGGCTGGGGTAGGCTGGGAGGAGAGAGGCTGATGCTAGGGACAGAAAAGGCTGATGCTGGGCGGATGGACCACGTTTGGGAGTGCGCAGCATGGAGGATGGCGCACGTTTGGGAGTGCACAGCATGGCGGATGGAGCACATTTGGGAGTGAGCAGCATGGCGGATGGAGCACGTTTGGAAGTGCGCAGCATGGCGGATGGAGCACATTTGGGAGTGAGCAGCATGGCGGATGGAGCACGTTTGGGAGTGCGCAGCATGGCGGATGGAGCACGTTTGGGAGTGCGCAGCATGGCGGATGGAGCACGTTTGGGAGTGAGCAGCATGGCGGATGGAGCACGTTTGGGAGTGCGCAGCATGGCGGATGGAGCACGTTTGGGAGTGCGTAGCATGGCGGATGGAGCACGTTTGGGAGTGCGCAGCATGGTGGACGGACCACGTTTGGGAGTGCGCAGCATAGCGGATGCACCACGTTTGGGAGTGCGCAGCATGGCCGATGGACCACGTTTGGGAGTGCGCAGCATGGCGGATGGAGCACGTTTGGGAGTGCGCAGCATGGCGGATGGAGCACGTTTGGGAGTGCGCAGCATGATGGATGGAGCACGTTTGGGAGTGCGCAGCATGGCGGATGGAGCACGTTGAGGAGTGCGCAGCATGCCGGATGGTGCACGATGGGGAGTGCGCAGTATGGCGGATGGAGCACGTTTGGGAGTGCGCAGTATGGCGGATGGAGCACGTTGGGGAGTGCGCAGCATGGCGGATGGACCACGTTTGGGAGTGCGCAGCATGGCGGATGGACCACGTTTGGGAGTGCGCAGCATGGCGGATGGACCACGTTTGGGAGTGCGCAGCATGGCGGGTGGAGCACGTTTGGGAGTGCGCAGCATGGCGGATAGAGCACGATGGGGAGTGCGCAGCATGGCGGATGGAGCACGTTTGGGAGAGCGCAGCATGGGGGATGCAGCACGATGGGGAGTGCGCAGTATGGCGGATGGAGCACATTTGGGAGTGCGCAGCATGGCGGATGGACCACGTTTGGGAGTGCGCAGCATGGCGGATGGAGCACGTTTGGGAATGCGCAGCATGGGGGATGCAGCACGATGGGGAGTGCGCTGCATGGGGGATGGAGCACGATGGGGGGTGTGCAGCATGGGGGATGGAGCACGTTTGGGAGTGCGCAGCATGGCGGATAGAGCACGATGGGGAGTGCGCAGCATGGCGGATGGAGCACGTTTGGGAGTGCGCAGCATGGGGGATGCAGCACGATGGGGAGTGCGCAGTATGGCGGATGGAGCACGTTTGGGAGTGCGCAGCATGGCGGATGGACCACGTTTGGGAGTGCGCAGCATGGCGGATGGAGCACGTTTGGGAGTGCGCAGCATGGGGGATGCTGCACGATGGGGAGTGCGCTGCATGGGGGATGGAGCACGATGGGGGGTGCGCAGCATGGGGGATGGAGCACGATGGGAGGTGCACACCTCCCCCCAACACACACACACACGCGCACTGCACAAAACACACACACTGGGAACCACAAACAACGCCCTGCACAGACACCCACACACACAGACAACGCTGCACACACAACACCCAACACACAAACACCGCAGCACACACAAATATACGCACATACCGCACAACACACACATTGCACAAAACATACCTCCCCCCAAAACACACCACACACACACAAACCGCACAACACACACACACACACAACGCTACAGACACACAGCGCTCTACAAACAACGCAACACACGCAACACACATACAACACCGCTCTCACCCCCCGCCACACCCAGAACATGTACAGCGCCGTACACAAACACTTGGTAACTACACACAACAACATCTATATATATATATATATATATATATATATAACAAAAATCATACATGAACTACACAATACGTAAATTCTAGAATACCCGATGCGTAGAATCGGGCCACCTTCTAGTATATATATAAGCATATACATATAAACATATATATATATACATATGTATTATATATATATATATATATATATATATATATATATATAAATATATATATATATATATATATATATATATACACATATATATATATACATATACATATATATATATATATATATATATACATACATATATATAAATATACATATATATATATATATATATATATATATATATATACACATATATATATATATATAGATATATATATATATATACATATACACATATATATATATATACATATACATACATATAATATATATATACATACATACATATAATATATATATACATACATACATATAATATATATATATATATATATATATATATATATACACACTGCATATATTCTGTTAAAATTGCCTTCTGATAACTGTCTCTAGACTCATGTTTTACTTACTTTCACATACACTGTTGTTAAAGGGGAAATTTCATCAGATGACAAGCGCCCGTCTTTTAAGCTTATATTATTCTTACTGCTCCCCTGAGTATTCAGCTTTTTTTTTTTTACTTAAATCCACCATACAGTTTAATAGATAATGTCCTTTGCTCTTAGTGTTCATTTTTATGGTCTTTCTAAAGGGGTGTGGCTGACAGGGAAATTATGTGAAGCAGCCTAAAGACATGCCTACTAGAGAATTCCATTAGCCACGCCCCCTCAATAAAGACAATATGAAGGGCTATATCTCTGGAATCGTATGGTGGATTTAAAAAATAAAAACAAGAAAGAATAATCAAGGGAACAGGGGGATAAAATAACAGCAAAAACTTGAAACTTCTGACCTGGTGACAGGTCCTTCTTAAGAAAGGCTAAAGACACATCTGAACGGAATAGTTAGGGGAAAAGGAGGATTAAATTAAAGGAAAAAATTGGAAACGTATCACTTGGTGACAGGTCCTTCTTAAGAAGGGCTAAACAAAAACAACAAATATGCCGTCAGTAATGACGACACCTTCATTATGTGGGGCACTTGTATGACACACGCTCTAAGGAGGTGCAGGTGATGGCCATCAGAATGTGGGCAGTAGCAAGAAATTTTAGTGTGGTGTAAATTACAGGGTAAAATGGAGTTTTTCAATATAAAAATCTTTTGATACATTTTGTTTTCCGAAAAACTCAAAGCGCTAACCAAATTTCAGCCCTGAAATTAATGACGTAACAATACATGTACCAAGAACCACCCAATGATTGAAAGTTTTTCGAGTTCACAAAAAGATTTTCTTTTGCACCGCACACACAAATTCCCTTTCCCAACATTTACTTCTCCTTCACCAGGTTTCACAAGTCGTAGGACAAAGAGAAGAAACCATGCAGTAGAGGCTTGCTACACTACAGGAGTAGCAGAGCATGCAATGTTAGCAGTGAGTGCGCAGGTTTAACCCTTTGTGAATTTAAGATAAAGGACTTTGAGCAAAAATGATTAAAAAATAAAAATTCCCCCCAAAAAAACACACAAAAGCTTGCATTTGCTCCTATAATATATCATCGGTTATCCGCTTGTCGCTTACATACAAAACTGTGGCGTAGAAGGGTAAAGACCTCACATGACCAGGAATCCACCTCTATGGCCACATTGCCAGTACAAGGGACTATGGGGAGGGTTAGAGGGAACTAAATTTTTTTAATATTTAAGTCAAGACTAAAGCTAAGATTAACATTTAGACACACAATACTTAAACCACTTTCTTTTTTATGACTATATCCAAGTCAGACGTCGTCTATAAACCGCCCATTATAGTTATTCCCGGTCATACAAGACTTCTCTTGTGCTTCCCTATAACCTAGAAGAGGCTTTCTTTACCCTATTAGTCGATCCATCACTTTCAAACAGCTGAATGACATAAATCTATAAAAAATGTCTTTTTAAAATCTATTTTGTTGCTTTTTTTTTTAAACTGAATCATATTAAAGGGTTGTTCTCATCTTTATAGATGGATAGTGCAGGTAAAAACAAGCAAGTTTGCAATTTACTGCTTTTTAAAAAGTGCAGCCGTTTTTGAGATATTATCACTTTTTTTGTGTTTAGCTAGTTGCCTAGGAGACCGACCACCGCTGCAGTGTAGATTGTCAGCACTACCCTAAAACTGGCCGGGATTAGGAGGTAACATTGCGCTCCAGGTCATCTCCAACGTGCACTTATATTCTCAATGGAAAATGGATAAGAACTTGTAAGCGCTGTGCATGTTTTCCTTTCTAGCAGAGGTGGTCGGTCTCCAAGGCAATGAGCTATATACAAAATTACATTGTTAATATCTCAAAAACAGTTGAAAATTTTAATATGCAATGAATTGCAAAATTGCTTGTTTTTACAAACACTATTTACACAAATGAGAATAAACCGTTAATATGATTTCCTTGCTGTAAAACAGCAGAGGCGCAGCTTGGCTGAGCAAAATACACAACTTTCCACTACGGATAGACATTTGGCCTTACAAAAAGTCTCCAATTTGAACATAAAAATCAGTGCCTTGAGTAGGAGTCCACTACCGTAAACAATAAATGTCTGCTCCACGAACATATGTCCGAAAAGCATTGCAGCCCTAGTCAAGGCTTGGTCAAAGGGCTACAAGGATTGGAGAAATGCAAGTCTTAATGCTCTGTAGCACGCAGAGCTGTTGTTATTTTTTTTCCAAGTCTGGATATCATTTTTGCTCATGCAGATGTGATAGACCCAACTTTATTAGAGCAAGTCAGAGAGCGAGTCAGGCAGAGTTGTAAGTAAGAGGACAGACTCGCAAACTCTACTCACGGGCACCGTGCTGCGCTGGATGCGCTGGATCCTTGGTGGAGGAGGCCGAGGCGGGGCAATCTTTTCTTGCTGTATCAAAATGGAAACTGACATATCAGTTACAAGTAACATGAGGCATCTATGTATCATATAATAACTTTATCCATCAAGCTCCATCTTCTTTGGGTAACACAAAGTACAATCGACCTCCAAAATCAAAACTTTCAGCAATGGGATATCAATCTCTGTGCTGGATCCTTGGTGGAGGAGACCGAGGCGGGCCAACATTTCTTGTATCAAAATGGAAACTGATATATCAGTTACAAGTAACATAAGGCATCTACAGTATGTATCATATCATATAACTTTATCCATCACGCGCCATCTTTTTTGGTTAACACCAAGTCCAATCAACCTCCAAAATCAAAACTTTCAGCAATAAGATATCAAGCTCTGTGCTGGATCCTTGCTGGAGGAGGCCGAGGCGGGGCAACCTTTTCTTGCTGTATCAAAATGGAAACTGACATATCAGTGACAAGTAACATAAGGCATCTACAGTATGTATCATATCATTTAACTTTATCCATCACGCGCCATCTTTTTTGGTTAACACCAAGTCCAATCAACCTCCAAAATCAAAACTTTCAGCAATAAGATATCAATCTCTGTGCTGGATCCTTGCTGGAGGAGGCCAAGGCGGGCCAACTTTTCTTGTATCAAAATGGAAACTGATATATCAGTTACAAGTAATATAAGGCATCTACAGTATGTATTATATCATATAACTTTATCCATCATGCGCCATCTTTTTTGGTTAACACCAAGTCCAATCAACCTCCAAAATCAAAACTTTCAGCAATAAGATATCAATCTCTGTGCTGGATCCTTGGTGGAGGAGGTCGAGGCGGGGCAACCTTTTCTTGCTGTATCAAAATGGAAACTGACATAGTTACAAGTAACATAAAGCATCTATGTATCATATCACATATAACTTTATCCATCAAGCGCAATCCTTTTTGGTTAACACCAAGTCCAATCGACCTCCAAAATCAAAACTTTCAGCAATAAGATATCAATCTCTGTGCTGGATCCTTGGTGGAGGAGGCCGAGGCGGGGCAACCTTTTCTTGCTGTATCAAAATGGAAACTGACATATCAACTAAAAGTAATATAAGGCATCTATGTATCTTATAACTTTATCCATCAAGCTCCATGTTCTTTTGGTAACATCAAATCCAAAAGACCTCCAAAATCAAAACTTTCAGCAATAAGATATCCATCTCGTGGTAATAAAATGAATCAGAATTCATCAAAGTGCAATAGCCATGGCGTTAATAAAATTATATAATATGATATACAGCACATATTTAAGGTAATCTCTCAGAAGGTTTTCGCTTTGTAATCTGAGAGCAGCATGATGTAGAGGTAGAGACGCTGATTCCAGCTGTTATTTTGATATAATCACAGTTTTCTCTGCTTCAGACCTAGCAGTGCTCATAGTGCTGAGGTTTGTAACCCCACCCACACCTCTGATTAGCAACGGTGTACACTGTGCACAAAAAAAAAGCTGCCAATCAGTGGTGGGGACGGGGTTTAAAACAGAGTAGCAGGACTAGACATCACGAGACACCTACTCCTGTAGTGATAACGTCCTGCTGATAAAACACTGATTTTACTGAAACATCAACACACAGCCTAGTAAGTGTTACATCCTTGCATCAGGGTCTGAGGTCCTACATCATGCTGCTCTGAGATTACATAGCAAAAACCTGTTGACAGTTTCCGTTAAGTAATATGTAAATGTATGTGTATGTGATACAATCACAGTTTTTCTGCTGCAGATCTAGCAGTGCTCATAATGCTGAGCTCTGGAACCCCACCTACACCACTGATTAGCAGCTATCTGTGCATAATGTGCACAGGGAAAAAGCTGCCAATTAGTGGTGGGGGAGGAGTTTAAACAGTATAGCAGGACTAGACATCATGAGACACCTACTCCTGTAGTGATAACCTCCTGCTGATAAAACACTGATTTTACTGAAACATCAACACACAGTCTAGTAAGTGATACATCACTTGCATCAAGGTCTCAGCCCCTACATCATGCTGCTCTTAGATTACATAACAAAAACCCGTTGACAGATTTCCTTTAAGTAATACGTAAATGTATGTGATACAATCACAGTTTTTCTGCTGCAGATCTAGCAGTGCGGATAATGCTGAGCTATGTAATCCCACCCACACCACTGATTAGCAGCTGTGTACAATGTGCACAGGGACAAAAGCTGCCAATTAGTGGTGGGGGCGGAGTTTAGGACTAGACATCATGAGACATTTACTCCTGGAGTGATAACCTCCTGCTGATAAAACACTGATTTTACTGAAACATCAACACATAGCCTTTTAAGTGATACATCACTTGCATCAAGGTCTCAGCCCCTACATCATGCTGCTCTTAGATTACATAGCAAAAACATGTTGACAGATTCCCTTTAATTAATGCATAAATGTAGCATTTTCTATACTGTATATACAGTACGAAACAGGATATTTAGTTTTAGATTTGACTATTCAGAGATGTAATCTCCTAGCCCATCCAAGCCTTTTAATTTAGAATTTGGGATTGATCAAGTCTCTAAAGGTGAAGCATAAGTCCAGATAGATCCAAGTATTTCCATTTCAATAATGCCCAACTATAGCGAGGACCACAGCAGGCAGTAAAGTAGCATTGCCACAAATCGGAAAACGTGGTTCCCCCAATTAGTAGTGTTCACTCGCTCCATATTTGCATGATTGAAGGAGCAGCAATATCCATGTAGAAATAATGATACCAAAGGCCATTCTGGGTGTTGGGATAAATTGCTATTCCCAATGAGTTGGGTAATTAATTTTGCTCATACTGAGAAAATGATAGATCTGGTAAAGGTGTATGAAACACATCAATCAATAACAGATCATTGCTCTCAATCAGAACATTACAGATACCGGTGGAACGAAACACATTAGTTAAGCAGTCGCCGTCATTTGAGTTTTTTTAAATGAATAGTATAAAGTAAAAATAAGCAACTTTGTAACATATAGTGAAGAAAAAAAAAATTGCATCTCCAAATAGAACACAGCAAGTGTGAACAGGTGCCAGCTGCTATAACTACACAAAACACACACAAAGGAATACAGCAGCGCTCTGTATGTGCTAGTATACATGACATTTACACTACATAAATGCTATATGGAATACACTATACCTCCAATATATACTACAAACCCCCCCCCCCAAAAAAAAACAACGTAATTGCCAAAAAGAACATAGCAAGTGTGAACAGGTGCAGGCTGCTATAACTACATGACACACAAATAAAAGAATACAGCAGCGCTCTGCAAGTGCTAAGATATATGCAAACATAGAATATATGAAATTTAAACTACATACTGTAAATGATATATGGAATATACTATACCTCCAATATATACTACAAAAAAAGTCATCTCCAAATAGAACATAGCGAGTGTGAACAGGTGCCAGCTGCTATAACTACACAAAACACACACAAAAGAATACAGCAGCACTCTGTAAGCACTAAGATATATGCAAACATAGAATATATGAAATTTAAACTACATAAATGATATATGGAATATACTATACCTCCAATATATACTACAGGAACCAAAAAACTTCATCTCCAAATAGAATATAGTAAGTGTGAACAGGTGCAAGCTGCTATAACTACGCAAAACACAAACAAAAGAATACAGCAGCGCTCTAAAATCTAAGATATAAGCAAACATAGAATACATGATATTTAAACTGCATTAATGCTATATGGAATATACTTTAGAAAAAATAAGGTACTTAGCACATAAATTGGCCAATTCTTGTGTGCCTACCAACCACAACAAGGGAACTTTTCTTTGATGGGATCCTATCCTATTTCATGCCCCTCCTGGACTAATAGTCTATAAATATATAGGCAGGTAGGATCTAACATTAATTAAAACTACCCTGGGGCTGATGGAAGGGGAATACAATCAGAATAGGATGCTATCTATACCTAAAATATATACTACAAAACCCAAAAACTTCATCTCCAAATAGAACATAGCAAGTGTGAACAGGTGCAAGCTGCTATAACTACATAAAACACAAACAAAAGAATACAGCAGCACTCTGTAAGTGCTAAGATATATGCAAGCATAGAATACATGACATATAAACTGCATTAATGCTATATGGATATACTTTAGAAAAATTAAGGTACTTCGCGCACAAATTGGCCAATTCTTGTGTGCCCATCTACCGCGGCAAGGTGATTTTTCTTTGATGGGATCCTATTTCATGCCTCTCCTGGACTTATAGTCTACAAATATATAGGCAGGTAGGATCTGACACTAATTAAAACCACACTGGGGCTGATAGGAGGAGAGCACAGTCAGTAAGGAGGCTATCTATACCTCAAATATATACTACAAAAATTGCATCTCCAAATAGAACATAGCAAGTGTGAACAGGTGCCAGCTGCTATAACTACACAAAACACAAACAAAAGAATACAGCAGCGCTCTGTAAGTGCGAAGATATATTCATACATAAAATATATGAAATTTAAATGGCATAAATGGTATATTTGAATACATCTTATCACAAAAATCGAATTCTTTAGTCTCAAAAACTGATTTTTCTCAACTGATATGTAAGGTGAAAACAGAATTTACTGTTAAAGTGATAGGAATTGGCAGTTGGTGCTTTTAAAATTCTATGGAGGGGCAGGAGCTACATAAAGATACAGCCATTCAGCTGCATGTTATGAAATACCCCTCCATAGAACGGTATGAGCACCAACTGTCATCTCCTATATCAGTAATGGGAAAATCTGTAATCACTGAAGACAAATTTTACGTGTGAATTGAGAATTTTGAGAATCAGTCCCAGCAGGAGAGAAAAAGATTTATTTAATAAGATATATTGCAAAATTTCTTATTTTGGTGTGTAAATTTGGATTTCTGGAAATAATATTAAAATGACGGTTACACTTTAAAGGGTTGTTCACATCTTCATAGATGGGTAAAAGCATGCACTTGTTTCTTAAAATTTGCAGGAGATCTTGAGATATTAACACATTTCTTTTTGTTTACAGCTTATTTCTTAGGCGACTGACCAAACAAGGTGTTCTCTGCTGAGCTTGAAAGCACTGCTTTGTAGGTGACCAGGATCGTTAGACCGTATCATTACCTTCTAATCTCGGCCAGGCTTCAGAGCAGTGCTTACAAGCTAGATAGCAGTGGTGGTCGGTCTCCATGGCAATGAACTGTAAACATAAGAAAAGAGATATGCCAAAAACAATGGCAAATTTTAGCAAGCAGTAAATTGCAAGAGTGCTAGTTCTGGCAAGTACTATAAGGATGAGACGTAAGGCCCCGTTACACACAGCGATATCGCTAGCGATCGTCCCCGCCCCCGTCGTTTGTGCGTCACAGGCAAATCGCTACACGTGGCAAACAAAATCGTTTGGAGCTGTCACACGGACTTACCTGCCTAGCGACGTCGCTGTTGCCGGCGAACCGCCTCCTTTCTAAGGGGGGCGGTTCGTGCGGCGTCACAGCGGCGTCACTAAGCGCCCGCCCAATAGAAGCGGAGGGGCGGAGATGAGTGGCCGGAACATCCCGCCCACCCCCTTCCTTCCTCATTGCCAGCGGCCGCAGGTAAGCTGCAGTTTGTCATTCCCGAGGTGTCACACGTAGCGATGTGTGCTGCCTCGGGAACGACGAACAACCTGCGTCCTCAAGAATCAACAATTTTTTAAAAAGGAACAACGTGTCAACAATGGACGATAAAGTGAGTATTTTCCATCGTTAACGCTGGTTCCTTGCTGTCAAACGCAACAATGTCGCTAACGATGCCGTGGATCCGTGACCCCGGCAATATATCGTTAGATCCATCGTTGCGTGTAACAGGGCCTTAACACTATAGCCACCAAAACAACGGTACTGGTACTAAACAAGCGTAAGTAAAGGAACCAAAAGTATAAAGTAAACAATGAATATCAGCAATGACTGCTGGTGAGATCAGCACAATGTAACATGAGGTTTCATCACTATCTGCTATCAGACGCCCACATACTGCTCTTCTCATCATTTATACACAGCATATTACATGCTAGAAGTCAAGCGTTTCTATGTCAAATGTAGCAGGTTATAACAAGTGATGGACTAAGGTGGCAAGGGCCCAGCAGTAACACTGACTCCGGGAGCCCACTACTCACCTACATGCAATTATTACATTACCCCCTTTCACAAATTTACCTCTGCTTCTATATAATAATAAGCTAGATAGTTTGTTGAATAATGCAAGGCTGCTTATAGAATCCAAGGTATTGGTCCATCTACTGCATAGGTTGGGGTATACGTGGCTTTCTCATGCACAGGGGCCTACCTGGAGATTTACCGGTTCTCCCGTGAGCCAGTCTGAGCTTAGATAGAACTATACTACTGCTTAGCTTGGGGTATAAGTGGCTTTCTCATGCACAGGGGCCCACCTAGAGATTTACTGGTTCTCCCGTTAGCCAGTCCAAGCCTAGTTACAACAATACTACTGCTTAGCTTGGGGTATAAGGGGCTTTCTCATGCACAGGGGCCCATCAGGAGATTTACTGGTTCTCCTGTGAGCCAGACCAAGCCTAGTTACAACAATACTACTGCTTAGACTGGAGTATGAGTGGCTTTCTCATGCACAGGGGCCCACCTGGAGATTTACCGGTTCTCCCATAAGTCAGTCCAAGCCTAGTTACAATACTACTGCTGCTTAGGTTGGGGTATAAGTGGCTTTCTCATGCACAATGGTCCACCTGGAGATTTACCGGTTCTCCCATAAGTCAGTCCAAGCCTAGTTACAATACTACTGCTGCTTAGGTTGGGGTATAAGTGGCTTTCTCATGCACAATGGTCCACCTGGAGATTTACCGCTTCTCCCGTGAGCCAGTCCAAGCCTAGTTACAATACTAGTGCTGCTTAGGTTGGGGTATGAGTGGCTTTCTCATGCACAGGGGCCTACCTGGAGATTTACCGATTCCTCCGTGGGCCAGTCCAAACCTAGTTACAACAATACTACTACTTAGGTTGGGGTATAAGTGGCTTTCTCATGCACAGGGGCCTACCTGGAGATTTACCGATTCCTCCGTGGGCTAGTCCAAACCTAGTTACAGCATTACTACTGCTTAGGTTGGGGTATAAGTGGCTTTCTCATGCACAAGGCCCTACCCAGAGATTAACCGGTTTCTTCCATGGGCCAGTCCTAGCCTAGTTACAATAACACTACTACTTAGATTGGGGTATAAGAGGTTTTCTCATGCACATGGGCCCACCTGGAGTTTTACTGATTCTTCTATGGACCAGTGCAAACCTAGTTACAACAATACTACTGCTTAGGTTGGGGTATAAATGGCTTTCTCATGCACAGGGGCCTACCTGGAGATTCACCGGTTCTCCGGTGAGCCAGTCCGAGCCTAGTTACGATACATAACTGAAATTTACGTTTTTATCAGTGCTAGCCAAAAAATAGCATATATTTTGTTAATATAACCCAAAAGCTATTGCTTTTCATTCGTAATTAGGCCATGGTCTGTACGTCAGAAATAGCAATCAATGTACTTTTTTTGCAATGTGCACGATTGCCTTTTAAACTGACATTAAATTACTCAGAAAATTCGATTTTACATATTGCAGAAATGCTGCACTGGCATGGAATCTGTTAATATCCTTCTGTAGCACCATCTAAACATGGAGGTGGAAGCACTGGGACTTAGCCAGCCTAGAAATCTGCGTCTGGCATGGGCTTCTCTGGAACGATTCACTCTTCCCACTTCTAGTAAAGAGACAAAAACATGATCATATGGTTCCCATCACAGGTTCTAAAATGTGCAGAGACAGAAGAGTGGGACGTTCTTCCTGCCCGAGTTGGGCTGCTAGCAGATGTGCCAGACAGTAATACACACATGGATGGAGAGCTGCACCTGTATACACTTTGTCTGCGAGATATTCCCTGTTATTAGTATCAGAAGAAATTTCATATATTATATTTAGTCAAGTAAACAACAGATTTAGCTTTTTTTTTTGTTTCGGATTTTGAAAATTAAAAGAAAGAGCAGCTCAAAAACGTATATTCATATTAAAAGAGAACAGTTAATATACAGCACAAGAAAGGAAGACCAATGGGTACCAATAAAGGGGAGGAAGACCGCCATGCATCCCTTAGCATAAATTTGTCATAAGGTAATCTGAGAGCAGAGACCCTGATTCCAGTGATGTGTATCTCACTAAGCTGTTTCAATAAAATCAATGTTTTATCAGCAGGAGATTCTCACTACAGGACTAGGTGTTTTCTGCCTCCTGGTCCAACCAGCTTCCTGTCAATATACATCACACAGAAAACTGCCAATCAGTGGTGTGGGAGGGGTTATAGACAGATCAGCATTCTGAGCTCTGCTAGATCTGCAGCAGAGAAGACTGTGATTTAATCACACCTGCTGCACCCAGTATACTAAGTGACACATCACTGGAATCTGGGTTTCTGCCCCTACATTTACTGCTGCCAGATTACACAGCAAAAATCTTTAAAAACTGAATAAGAGAATTCTGAGCTGATAAAAGGAGGATCTCCTGTTCAGGACTCTGATCCAGAAGCCAGTATGGAAATGAACTAAAAAAAATCCAGAGGACCCAGTGTAAGGAGGTGGACCAACTATTATGTTTCGCCCCCAAAGACACCAATTCAAAACTTCAAAATGAAGTTCAGCCCATCATGTAATGATTAATAAGAGAAGGGGGCACGGACAAAGGCAGAGTTGGTGAGACTGACTGGTGACATGTCAGCAGATCGACCCCGGAAGAGGCCGAACTAAGCGAGAAGGAAGTATGTGGCGAGTAACTAGCCACAGCCCTTTTCTCTGCGACTCAAGTGGAGAGAGAAGCATATGGAGACTGTCTGAGACGTTATGAAGCGCGTTACCCTAGGGGCAGCAGAATCCAGAGTGCAGACAATGGACGTCTGTGAAAGCGAGGAGACCCCTGGGCCATGGCAGGGAGCCATCAGCTGATAGGCAACATTACGGGCCAGTAAGTGCCTCCACAGGCCCTCGTCCAGTGGAGTACACCCCCAAAACCAGAGACAGGTTACTACCTTATTGAGATCCGGGTGCAGTTTGGAGCTGGATATCGGCTAAAGGGAGAATACCATATCCTGCTGACTTGGATCTACTTAGCATATGATCAGTTATGCAGATTCTTGTCATGTCACTGCATTGTTACTCGTTTGCTCCTAAAAAATTAAATTTACATTTTTATCATTCTATAAATCCACCTTTGGCTTTCAACACCTCCTAAATCCTTCTGGGCTCTAGATCAGATTAAAGCATGTCTTGACAGAAATCTGATCCCAGGTCTCTTCTAGGTTCCAAATGTTAGTGTATACTGGTCACCTCACTTGGGTATGTATACAGCTTTTTCTTCACCTCTACTCACAGGTTTTCTATTGAGTTGAGGTCTGGGGACTGTGGGGCCAATCCAGCCCCTCTACTTTATTGTCATGTAACCATTTCTTCACCAATCTCGACGTATGCTTTGGCTTATTGTCCTGCTCGAAAACTGTGTCGCCCTCTTTATACCCATAGTACTTGAGTGTACAAAGTAACTTGTCTTGTAGGATACTCACATATAGCTCAGCATTGAGACAACCATCAATTTTGTTCCAGTATCCAACACTTCCTCCACGAAACTTGATGTTTCCTTCAATTACACAATCCATTTGCCACTTTTCCCTTGTTTCCTCCAACCCATTTGCACCAAAGCCTAGTTTATCGACTTTCCTCTAATCACTCCAAATCACCCCTTTCCAATCTTTTACTGTTCACTTTTCATATTTTTTGCAAACTCAAGCCAACGCTTCTTATGATGATATTGAAGTTGAGGCTTCTTAACCTTTTTTTCAGGGCACCATTCCAGACTTGTGTGACGTGCGTCGCTCGGTGCTTGCATGGACGTTTGTGATCTCACTATTATGAAGCATACGAGGAGCCTCCACTGCCGGGTTTGTTGTGCCAGAATTGATAGACCTCGTGATGAGCCGACTCGTAGACTCTGATATTTTGCCTGGATATCCACCTTTAGGCTTTTGAATGGATGGACAGACTTCATTTCGTATTCTTCCAACTGTCATGGCGCGCACATGATGAGGTTCGGCAATTTTCTTGGCCGAGAGACCGCTATCGATGAGCTGGATGATGTGGTTTCATTGGCTACCATTCAATCGAGCTAAAAATAGTAGACAATCCCTTTAATGGGAACAATTCGTTGGATTCTTGCCGCCTGAACCACGAGCAACAGAGTAAAGCTGCATATGTTTTAGCAGATCAATTTGTGGTCAGTCTCTAGCATTTTCTCCCTGCCCCGCTAACATAGACTGATAGGTCTCTCCCTTTGTTTGTGCATATAAAAAGACCTGTGAATCAAAAGGATTGGGGCGAGGAGAAGCCGCCGAGGACCAATTTTGCACTATTCCAGTCAACTACTCCAGCTCACATGATTGAGTTTGGCAATTTTCTTGGCCGAGATATCACTATCGATGATCTAGATGATGTTGTTGTTCTTCTTGGGAAGTCATCTTCATGGCTGCAACTTGATATGGAACCAGTGACCTTACGCTTGGGAATCAACCTAAAAACTATTAGGGAATGTGAGAACAGGTTGTAATTTCTAGTAAATTTTTCAAACACCAGGAGCAAAACAGTAACAATGCAGTGACATGACAAGACTCTGCATAACTAATCACATGCTAAGTAGTTACAAGTCAAATTTATGTATGAGATAGCCAAGATGATTGTCTATAAAATGAAGGTCGTCTCACGACCAGGGAAGTAGTTGGTGTCTCAAAGTCAAAAGTTCAAAACATTGTTACCCCTTTTTCACATTAATATTATATATATATATATATATATATATATATATATATATATATATATACGCAAATGGTATAATTGATACCACATAATACGTTTAGGAAAAAAGGTGAGCTAAATAGGTAGAAAAAGTGATTTCCTCCTCTCTCGGCCCAGGGTGGTTGTCACTTCCCTTTACCCACAAGAGACATATGAGTAGCGGGGATCTTATATTACGATAATAACTAATTTTTCTTGCATAAGACCCTTACGCTCGGAAAAACAAAGTACTCCTCCGGTAATACTAACCACAAATTCAGCAGATAGTGAAATCTGCATTTTTATCTTTAGCATTTCTTTATAGATTTCCGTGACCCGTGCTGTAAAACTGACAACAAAAAGCTCCGGTAAATAAAGCTTGTAACATAAGAATCTGACAGTTCCCATAGCAGCACACTGGAAAGCCTTGTGCTGCGGCAGGTTCCCATCACTGCGGCGCTTCTTCATGTATCGAGCACCGAGGAGCCAACTCTTCTTCTACAGTTCTGTAGCAGAGGGGGGCTCTGCTACCGGGGCACAAGTTCATTAAATAATGAAGTTGGGGGCTATGTAACCCACGAGCTTCTCTTCCCGCTGGTCACCCATGCCCGATTTGGGGCGATGAACTATGGATGTTTTCGCGGGCTGTATGCAAATGACGGCACCGCTGTACAGAAGTCTATCTATACATATGCAAGATCAGTGAGCGTAAGGATCAGCAGAGATGCAATGGTGGCCTGATTTGCCTACAGCCTGTGAAAGGTCTGGGGCTTATTGCTCCTGACCGGAGTTTGTATGTGCCTTTGCCCCATGACAGATGCTATTTAAAGTAAATATTCTGGCGGAAACTAAAAAGCCATTTTTTTTTTGCCTAGAGATGGTCTTGATCTTTCAAACGTCTAAGTTCAAGCTTTCTCCTGTCTACCAGGACTGATAGATGGCGGCTCACATCTCCAAGTAATATGGAAACTAGAAAAGAAGACAACGCAATACATTGACATTGGCGCCCAGTGTTTTCCAATCTTTCTAATGATTATACACAGCAGTGCCTATTAAAAAAACAACATAATACTGGCCTGACGCCTTTAACGGGAATCTGTCAGCTTGTTTATGCTATGTAATTTGAGAGGCTGAGAAACTGATTTCAGTGAAGTGTCACTTATTAGGTTGTGTGCTGTAGATTCAATACATTGAGTGTTTTATCAGCGGGAAATTATCACTGCTGGACTAGCTGCCTGCGTAGCTCCTGATCCAACCACACCAATGATTAGCAGCTCACTGTCAATAGACTATATACACAAAACGCTGTGGTGTGGGCGGGGCTATCTTTCTGAGCTCTGCTACATTTTGATTAAGTCAGAACTACTGCAGAAAGTAAAATAAGTGATACATCGTTGGAATCAGTATTTTCCATAGATGAAGTATCATCAGGTGACAGATTCCCTTTAGAATACTTTTACCAAATGTTGAGAATTTGGGTCTGTGTAATTCTATAAATGAGAACCTGTGGAAAGAATTGAAAGATTACCCTTTTGTTGTCTTGGAATGTGAAAAAAATCACTCTAAGATAATTAAATAGGCTAAAATAAAACCAAAACCCCCACGAAATTGGCTGCATTGGTCACTTAGGTGTATGGCGTGTAAATATGTAAATGCTGCAGAAAACAAAAACCGCTGAGACCACCGAAACAACTGAAAATTGAACAGCTTATTTTTTTAGATCAGCCTGATTTTTTTTAAAATTCTGGATAACGCCATACAGGTCCAAATACAAAAATTAAAAGAAGTTATGGTCTTAATATCAATCCACAGATAACTGCAGGAGGTGGATGTCTGATAATCTAGAATTATGGGCAGAGGTGTAACAGTCACGGTAGCAGCGATCGCAACAGCGACCGGGTCCGGGGGTATAGGGAGCCCATTGGCCCCAGCGCCTGTTTCAGCTGGATGTGCATCTGAGGGTGCGCATCCAGCTGAAATACACTGCAGCACAGAGACCCGTCGAGTCCCTGCATTGTGATGTGCCGGCCGCCGTGTAAGGCTATGAATATTCAGTGCTCCACAAGCCTATAATCCAGAGTATGGGGAGTAGAGAATATGCCGCCACCCATGTGCTGTAAGTGGGCATGCCGTGCATGACAGTGACGTTGCGGCATGCCATCATCGTAGGAGGGCACCGGGGGAGTCGGGAGAAGGTGAGTATAATAGTTTATTTTGTTTACTGTGTATGGCGCCCAGGGGTATAATATGTACCAGGATGTGGCCAGGATGGGGACAAAAAAAAACTGGCTGGGGCCATGATGGGGACATATACCAGAGTGGGGCCATGATGGAGACACATATACCAGGATGAAGCCATATATAAAAGGATGGGCCATGATGTGAACATATATACTAGGATGAGGATATGATGGGGACATATACTGTATACCAGGATGAAGCCATATATAAAAGGATGGGCCATGATGTGAACATATATACTAGGAGGAGGATATGATGGGGACATATACTGTATACTAGGATGAAGCCATACATAAAAGGATGGGCCATGATGTGAACATATATACTAGGATGAGGATATGATGGGGACATATACTGTATACCAGGATAGGGCCATATATTCTAGGAAGTGGCCGAGGATGAGGTACATTAGTGCAGGATAAGAGTCAGTAATACGCCATGAGGGGAGAAACTCGTTTATCTTAATAAAATTTAGAATGCTACAACGGCCCATACATCTGACCAACATGTGGGGGGCCCAGGCTCAAACTCTGCACCGGAGCCCATTGGACTCTAGTTACGCAACTGATTATGGGGGTTGAACCGGTGTCCAGTCCTCAGGCTACCAGTATGAAAAATGTCATATTCTGGCACAGAGTACATTTTTATATGACTATTGTAAAGCTTTCACTGTATAAAGTTTGCTTTAGGCACAAGGTATCCTTTATCTGTGATCATGAGAGCTACATGATGTGACGTGTGCCTTACAAATAGTATCGTAAATGGAGTTGTCAAATAGTTAAAAGAATAAAATGGCATTCAGTGCAAAAAACTGTCCGACTCTGTAAGGAGACATAGTATTCCACGGCTGTAGAGGTTTTCACATTTGCAACATTTATCATTCATGGACATGTTTGATCACTGGGGGTCTTGCTGCAAAGACTCTTCATGATCCTGAAAAAAGGGGGCCTGAAGTTCACAAAAGTGTCATAAATCATGGCATAAATGTGTTCCAGTACCTGACCATAAAATGCAACAAACTCATAAAGTGGCACACGTCTCTGAATTAGGCACATCTTAGTCTTCATCAAGACCGGCTTACAAAACGCCAGTCTCGATGAATCGGGGCCCATATGCCTAATAACTGCCACATGCCGTTGGCAGCGTTCGAGATTACTGGCAAATAAGGCTCCACAGCAGGATGTATGGGAAAGTTATAAGGTAGCCAACCATGTGCTGCGCCAACATTAAAAAAAATCTGGATTGTAAGTGCGGGTGGAGAGGGAACAGAAAACCTTATTATGACCTTCAGGTATCGTATGCAACCTGTTCAGGTCTCTGAAGGTGTCCTGCTGTATCTGACACCAAGACATTAGCAGCAGATGTTTTATGGCCTGTAATCTGGGGAACTTGAAGACCAAGTCAACACCTTGAACTTTGTCATGTTCCTGAAACCATACCTGGATACATTTTGCACATTATCCGACTTAAAACAGCCACTGCCATTAATATAGTGGTTGTCCCCATCTCGGGCAACCTCTTCTTAAATCTTGTATTCCTTCATGGTGACCCCCCAAACTCACTCACCACCTACATCGGCTCTTTTCCAGGTCTCCAAGAGCATTCGGAACATTTTTGCCAGTTAAGCACTGTGGTAAATAGCGGCAACTAATGAACTGCGGAGCTCAGACCTTTGTTGACCAACCGAGTTTCATCCAACCCCAACCCCTTTAAAGTAATACCTTCGCAATCAAGGGGTATACGTAGTCTTTAACAATATTTGGTAGCTAGCACCGGTCACAGGAATACAAGTGCTACAATTTGGTTTAAGCATCACACTGCTTCTGTACATCCCAGTGCCATGTCTTCTCCAAATAAGTAATGAAAATATATCTGGCTCACCATGTGATACACATATAAATCGATCATCAGACCGGACCACCATCTTCTTCTGCTTTATGGTCCAGTTCTGGTGCAGATGAGCCCATTGTAGGTAGACATATTTCGGCATGGGTACTCTGATCGGTCTGTGCTATGCACTGTGTGTTCTGGCATCTTTCCAAAATTATATTTTTCAGTAAATTGTTCTATGGCCTCAGTCTGTGGGATTGGACCAAAGGTTTAGCATTTGCTCCTCAGGGGTGTGAATAGCTTTTGGGGGCCCATGACCTTGTCTCTTGTTCACCTCCTGTCCTTCCTTGGCTCACTTTTGCTAGATATTTATCACTGCCTACCGGAAGCATCCCACAAGTCCTGGTGGTTTGGATATACTCTAACCACACAGTTACAACATCACAATTTGACCCTTCTCACAATTACTCAACTTGCCCCTTTTTGAATGGACTGTGCCGTTTTGCCTAAGTTTTCCTTAACCCTAGTTAGGTGACAATGACAAGTCAAGTTTTTCACTTCATCTCTCACTGCTTTTAAAGATCTCTGTATATAGTCCCATGGGTTTCTTGGTTCTCTTGCCAAGGGGATGTTTGTGACACTATTGAGTACTAAAAACATGAAATCTCTCATGGTTAAAAAAAAAATGAAATGTACCACCTAAAGTGATTCTAGGGAGGCTTAACGTCCCATTAATATTTTTTTATGATAATATTATAGCTAAAACAGCAGTTAGGGTGTAAATGTACATGTGGGGTACAGAGCTCCTAGGGGCGGCAACTTCTTTTGGGCTGACCAAGTCCCACCACAAGATTCTGCCATTTTTGAACCCATAGATCTATATCGAGTACTGCAGAAAAAGACACTTCACCAGCTCCAAATAAATTAATTCATTGCGAACGGTGGACCAAAAAGGGTCATATAGTGATATCTCCTAGCTACAGTACCGTTTGGGTATTTTTTCAAAGTAAGGTCCTGTCTTTTTCCTACATCTTAGGCATCTTAACTTACTACAATACAGAGTCTTGAAAGGCAATCAATGCTTTTCTTACTTTCCAATGATAGATCGCCAAACATATTGATGGTTCTCTTCTCTCAGGCTCTTCTATTTCTCGTTGTTCTTGTTACACCCAACATTGCTTGTCTTCCATGCAACAAACTACATAAAGCACCACTAATGCGGGTGTCACACGAGACGATCTATCGTGCGATGCATCGTCGGGGGTCACGGTTTTCGTGACGCACATCTGGCATCGTTCACGACGTCGTCTCGTGTGACACCTCCGAGCGACGCAGAATCGGTCACAAATTGTGAGTCGTGTACACATCGCTTATTTTTAAAAAATTGTTTATTTTTCATGGCGCCGGTTGTTCATCGTACCCGGGGGGTAGCACACGTCGCTCTGTGTGACACCCCGGGAACGATGAACACAGATTACCTGTGTCCCGCGGCACCCGCCGGCTATGCGGAAGGAAGGAGGTGGGCGGGATGTTTACGTCCCGCTCATCTCCGCCCCTCCGCTTCTCTTGGCCGGCCACTGTGTGATGTCGCTGTGACGCCGAAGTCCCTCCCCCTTCAGGAAGAGGATGTTTGCTGCCCACAGCGAGGTCGCTCTGCAGGTAAGTCCGTGTGACGGCGGTTTAACGACTTTGTGCGACACGGGCAGCGATTTTCCGTGATGCACAAACGACGGGGGCAGATGCGATCGCTCGTGCAATCGCACGATAGATCGTACCGTGTGACGCCCGCATTAGACAAAGTTCCTCCAGCCTTGCCAAAAACCAATTCCAATAAGAGCTTTTTTCAACAGCTTGTTGTCAGTATGGTAAATGGAGCTCATTAGATAAATTTGACGTCATGCATATCGAATCAAATTGTTTCAGGATGACGATCAACTGGTTTCACCTATTTTTCGTCATCAGGGCATCGCTATATTGATAGAGACGATAATGGCATGCCACCTTGTAATCTTAGGCTTGAACAGTAGAGATGAGTGAACCCGACCTGTAAAGTTTGGGGTTCGTACCGCCGCCTTGTAGTTTTAGGCTTGAACAGTAGAGAAAAGTTAACCTGGCCTATAGCGTTTGGGGTTCGTACTGAACACTGGGTAATTGGGGCTCGAACCTGGACATGGTTTTTTTAAGAAAAACTCTATGCCCGAGTTCGGGTTCTGTTGGTATGCTAACCACTCGATCGAGCATTGGGTGCTTGGGAACCCGTGGTGCTCCGCTAAGTGAGAGTACTTGTAGTCTCTAAATGGCTCTCACTGGGGGTAAAAACAAGATTTTTGGGTGCGGTGTGTCCCAAATAAAAAAAAAACCCTCCCTTCCCCAGAAATGCTTGGTTTATGGCTGGCTGTATGTAGGCAGAGAGCCGAACTGCTCAATCATTGAATTCCATTATACTCGTTACTCGTACGCATAAGTTCAGGTACCCATTGACTTATTTGTGGTTGGGGAACAAGTTCAGGTCAAATCTTGGTTTTAAAATCCAGCCAAACCTGGTGAACCCGAACATCCAAGGGTTCACTCATCTTTACTGACTAGTGTTCTCTCCTAAATCTGTTTTAGCTGCGGACCTATTGTACCCGTTTAATTCTACATCTAGTAGTACAGTCGAAATTCTCACCGGAAGAATGCAAAAATCTGTAAAGATCATTCGGCATACAGAAAAATATACAGCAATACCATTACCAATTGGTAATGATCCAAATAAAGTTTATTGTTGTTGATCCCTTCTTCATTTTAACATATTCATGCTTCAGTCTACCCAAGCCTAGGCCCCCTAGATACTTGGCCGGCATCCTCGTTCAGAAGTCAGCTCTACGATATGCGTAATAAAGGTCCTGTAGGACAGAAGTGTCAAAACAATGAACCAAGGAATAGTATCATTCTGCCGAATTGTATTGACAAGTATTGATATCCGACAAACTTGATTTGCATTTGACCCGATTGAGTGCCGTGGATTCTTCTCGATATAATTCCATGCCTTATCTTTACAAAGCAAACACGTTGCCATCAACGAAAAGGTCGCTGACGGGAGCTGTGAAGCAAGCGAAAAAAAAATAAAAAACAAAAGAATAAAATATTTGTGAGGGCAGCATCCTACTGTAGTTCTGTGAGAATGTCGGGAAGATAAATACGCTTTATCGCAGGGTAGGATGCTGACCACTTGGAGCTCAAAGGCTCGTTTTAATTGCAAATTTCTGCAATGTGGAGATTTACCTATCCCACATATGTCCTTCAGCTACTCCAAGGACACAAGATAGCCCTGAGAAGTAATGTTTCAAACACAGATAATCCTTGCCTTAAGCCAATTTTTCCAATAGAAAGTTTTCTTGCTCTCTCCGGGCTGCACATACAGTAAGCTCGTCCACAGCCTGAGCAGGATCCCCTGCGGGATGGAAAAGCTGAAGCATATTCTAAAAATGAGACATGCAAATCTGATAAGCTCGCGGTTCCTCCGAGCAGATCTGGACTTAACCCCTGAACTGCCACAGTGACATCCAACTGTCTCTCAATCATCTACAGTTTAACGGGCATCTGGGCTTCGAGCAAACCTGTTACTCGTGGCAAGACGACGGCGCTGCCAGTTTGCTTGACGCATCATTTCGTCCCGCCGGTGTACTTTCTTACACGAACTTCTTATTTTCCGGTAATTAGATGACAAGATCCTAATGGTCTCCTCCTCTTCCCTGTAGATGTACAGCTGCCATCTCTTGTACAGGACGATCAGCCATATGTGGGGGAACCACTCGGAGGGAGCAGATATTATTTACAAAAGCAACATCTGATTTGCAGTTAATTTGTTGATGCAGCAAAACACATTGTTTCCGAAAGGTCAGGGGGGAACTCACGCTGGAAAATCATCTTAATTAGCGCATGGCTCGTATGCACGCCGTTTGAGGGTATAGACAGACATTGCAAAAGAACAAGGCAAACGGATTTAAATGAGCACCTTCTCAAAGACGCCGGTATATGGAAATAGCTCTTTATGAGAGCGCCAAGTCGAAAACTTCTCTGCTGTTCTTTGAGCGGGGCTACCCTACGGTGCCAACGCTCTTTGTTAAAGTTGCCAAAATATGTTCTGTGCGAGATTTATTTTAACAGCAGCCATGTTAGAGTTTTAAAGTCAATCGCAACGCTTTATTCTTCCCTATGTGTATGGAGCCAACACATCCCACGGGGATGTACACTGGTCACTACTCTGCAATTGGACTTCTATTCTAATCTTCAGGCATTAAAGGGAACCTGACAGCTCATACTCGATCCACAGGCAGCATGGATCAGACACTGGCTGTATGATTTCAGCTACGGTATATATGCTTGATGCTGCAGCCATCGGGGATCAAGCTGCATCGGGTCAAAAAATGTGGTTTCCCGTGGCTTCACCCCACCCACTGCTAGCCAGTCACAGTTCTCTCCTTATATGTGAATGCGGGGAATCTGAGTGCATAATGTAGGAACAGAGATCCTAATTCCACGATGTATCACTTAGCTTACTGCCTGCAGCAGTTGTGATACATTCACAGTTTTCTCTGCTGCTGATCTAGCAGAACTTGGAATACCCAGCTGTGTATAACCCCAGTGTCACGCCTCTGACCTGCACGGCTGGTATGTGCTGTCACACTCCTGTGCCTGGCCAGCTTGCTGAGCTTTCTCATGCAACTCTCCCAGCTCTGCTGCATCCGCCTGCTGCTGGTGAGTCTCCTCCTGGCTATAGGGAGGCGTGGCAGACTCTGCGGAAATTTGTATTTCCTGTGTCCTGTCCTGCAGAGTGTTTGTTCCCTGGCCAATCTCTTGACAGCCCTTCTGACCATACAGGTGCCTGATCTTAAGTTTTGTTCTGTTTGCTTCAAGGCTTTGTCGGTTTGGACTTTCCGTTTAGCCTCTGTTTTGTTTGTTCTGTTTGCATTAGGGCTCTGTCTGTTAGGTCTTTCTGTTTTGTTTCTCCTGTTACTGCCCTGGCTTGCCTCTTGTTTATCCTGCCCTCTCCTGGCTTGCCTTCCATTTGTCTTGACCTCTCCTTTCTTGCCTCCTGTTTGTTCTGACCTCTCCTCTCCTTTCTTGCCTCCTGTTTGTTCTGACCTCTCCTCTCCTGTCTTACCTCCTGTTTGTTCTGACCTCTCCTCTCCTGTCTTGCCTCCTGTTTGTTCTGACCTCTCCTCTCCTGTCTTGCCTCCTGTTTGTTCTGACCTCTCCTCTCCTGTCTTGCCTCCTGTTTGTTCTAACCTCTTCTCTCCTGTCTTGCCTCCTGTTTGTTCTGTCCTCTCCTCTCCTGTCTTGCCTCCTGTTTGTTCTGACCTCTCCTCTCCTGTCTTGCCTCCTGTTTGTTCTGACCTCTCCTCTCCTGTCTTGCCTCCTGTTTGTTCTGACCTCTCCTCTCCTGTCTTACCTCCTGTTTGTTCTGACCTCTCCTGTCTTGCCTCCTGTTTGTTCTGACTTCTCCTTTCTTGCCTCCTGTTTGTTCTGACCTCTCCTCTCCTGTCTTACCTCCTGTTTGTTCTGACCTCTCCTCTCCTGTCTTGCCTCCTGTTTGGTCTGACCTCTCCTTTCTTGCCTCCTGTTTGTTCTGACCTCTCCTCTCCTGTCTTGCCTCCTGTTTGTTCTGACCTCTCCTTTCTTGCCTCCTGTTTGTTCTGACCTCTCCTCTCCTGTCTTGCCTCCTGTTTGTTCTGACCTCTCCTCTCCTGTCCTGTCCTCGCCTTTGCTTCCTGAACCTGTACTGTTCCCATCTCTGTCCTGCCTGTTGTGATTATGACTCTGGGTTTTGCCTTCTACGTCTCCTGCACACTGACCCTGCAGGTAGCTACTGCAGGCCTGGGGACTGCCCTCGACTGGTACTTGGTGAGTACCAATAGATAAAGCCTCTCCTCATCGCTCTAGAGAAAACCAGGTAGCCACTTAGTTATGCCCCTCCAGTGTAATCCCGGCCCATGTCGCAGTGGGTCCACACCCCCCAACTGTCACACCCATCCACATCACTGATTGGCTTCTTTCTGTGTACATTGTATATTGACATGAAGCTGCTTATTAAAGGTGGGTGCAGGGTTACACAGAGCAGGAGGACTAGGAGGCATGAGACAACTAGTCCTGCAGTGATAATCTCCTGCTGATAAAACACTGATTTTACTGAAACAGCAAATCACAGCCTAGTAAGAATCAGGCTCTCACACCCCTATATTATTCTGCTCTCACATTACATAGCAAAAACCTGTTGACAGATTCCTTTTAAAGACCCACTCCAGTTTTTGTTTTTTTTTACGCTGAAGTGGTGCATTAAGTCTAAGTCCCCTAACCCCTGTCTCATACTCCACCTCCAGCATCTTCACCTTCTATCGCCGCCGCTCCAGTCGGTCTGGCCTCGTTCTGGCTCTAAAAGACTTGTATTGAGCGCTTGTGACATAACTTCTGGCCAGTCAAAAGTAACAGGCACAAGATAATATAATATAATATTTATTCATTTATATAGCGCTATTAATTCCACAGCGCTTTAAATACATTGGCAACACTGTCCCCATTGGGGCTCACAATCCAGAGTCCCTATCTGTATGTCTTTGGAGTGTGGGAGGAAACCGGAGACCCCGGAGGAAACCCACGCAAACACGGGGAGAACATACAAACTCCTTGCAGATGGTGTCCTTGGTGGGATTTGAACCCAGGACCGCAGCGCTGCAAAGCTGCAGTGCTAACCACTGAGCCACCGTGCCGCCCAAGATAGCACTACGGGATCGGATCGACAAACAAACAAAAAAGCTGAAGCCGCTGGTGCGTGATTATAAGTCAGGGGCTGGGGACCTGGATTTAAAGCACCACTCCAGGGGTGTTATAAAAAAAAATAAAAAATATTGGAGTGATGCTTTAAAGGCTATGTTCCCAATAAGGTTTTTTCCTCCAATATATATGCCAGGAAAAGTAGTGACAGATATTGTGCCTAAAAGAAGCATCAGTGCACTAAAAACAGCAAAAAACACAGATGAACATAAACTAACGTCAATCTTTTATCCACACAAAGTGCTTAGCTAAGATTCCAAGAAATGGCGATGCTTAAATGGTCACGAACTTTGCAAAAAACAATAGAAAAACTATATATCGTATCCGAATATGCAACTTTCTTCATTTATGAGCTACTTCTATTCTTCTTATTCACTGTCTCCTGAGCCTCATGTGGAAAAAATCCAAAAAACTATACACTGTTCACTGTCCTTTCAACAAACTTGGCATAATAAAATGTCCAAGCAAAATGAGAAGCTTGGAAATATATCTTATCAGAGAAATCTGCAACTTTCTCCACTTATGAGCCACTTTTATTCTTTCCTTCTGTCCCTGAACCCATCATTCACTCGGAAAAACTGCTAAAATCCATCTTGGTGTATGATGTTCTTCATGCTACTGCTGCTTGTGAACAAGAGTGTGCAAAGGAGAGCAGGAATCCCTCATGTCTGTGTGTGCAGTGTATAGGAAACATCATAGCAGCTAGTTTCCACCCACTAGCTCAGAAACAACTGACAACTAAGACAGAGTCTGCAGAGTGAAAAAGTGATTAAAAATGATGGATACAAGTCATATAATCACCAAAATCTTTGAGATTATGACGACTGCAATGTTACAGTAGCTTATTAATGAATTCTATCCCTAGTAATAATTTAGGTTCCTTCTACATGATATATATTGCCCTCCCCTATTGAGTATTAAGGTAGACAGAGCACAAGCCAAATTATGATCATATTATAAGTAGGTAATAAAAGTATGACGTTTTGAATTAGAAAGGTTGGGTATACGTAGGAGAATGATATAGAAAATATTCAGTATTTCTAATATTCTAACTCTGGTATTAATTTATGTTCCTTCTACATGATATATATTGTCCACCCCTATTGAGTATTATGATCATATTATAAGTAGGTAATAAAAGTATGGAGGTTGGGTATACATAGGAGAATGATATAGAAAATATTCAGTATTTCTAATATTTTAACCCCAGTATTAATTTAGGTTTCTTCTACATGATATATATTGTCCACCCCTATTGAGTATTAAGGTAGACAGAGCACAATTCAAATTATGATCATATTATAAGTAGGTAATAGAAGTATGACGTTTTGAAATAGAAAGGTTGGGTATACGTAGGAGAATGATATAGAAAATATTCAGTATTTCTAATATTCTAACTCTGGTATTAATTTATGTTCCTTCTACATGATATATATTGTCCACCCCTATTCAGTATTAAGGTAGACAGAGCACAAGCCAAATTATGATCTTATTATAAGTAGGTAATAAAATTATGAAGGTTGGGTATACATAGGAGAATGATATAAAAAATATTCAGTATTTCTAATATTCTAACCCCAGTATTAATTTATGTTCCTTCTACATGATATATATTGTCCACCCCTATTGAGTATTAAGGTAGACAGAGCACAAGCCAAATTATGATCTTATTATAAGTAGGCAATAAAATTATGAAGGTTGGGTATACATAGGAGAATGATATAGAAAATATTCAGTATTTCTAATATTCTAACCCTGGTATTAATTTATGTTCCTTCTACATGATATATATATTGCCCTCCCCTATTGAGTATTAAAGGTAGGTAGAGCACAAGCCAAATTTATTATAAGTAGGTAATAAAAGTATGAAGTTTTGAAATAGAAAGGTTAGATATACATAGGAGAATGGTATAGAAAATATTCAGTACTATTCCAATATTACCCAAGGTGGATGAACCTGACCCTTGCACGTTACATGTCGTGGGTATATTTCACTTTTGCACAGGCTCTTGTGCTAAACTATATGATGGTCTGTGCATTTTGAATACTGCATTTATGGGTTACAGCTATCACATTGAAGTACCGTACGTGTTTCGCGGACAGCATGGGAGATGATCACACCCTGTGCTGTTTGTAAGTCATCCCCAGCAATCAATACACAAAAAGAGAGAGGAAATATATGAATATAAAGTAGAAAGCGATAGCAACGCTTCATTCCTGCGCTGGGAAATACTCTCTTGTATGACAGAGGCAGATTATTTGGCAACAAACTTGAGACTACTGTATCGGTACTTATCAGAAGGAAAAAAAAAAAAAGCAAAATATAGGGCTCAGGGGACCGGCGTGAACAGTTTACCCACAGTCCACCAGGATTTCACAGTACAGAGTGTAATATTTTCACACCAGTGAAAACATAAAAACAAAATGTTTTTGTATGTGTGAATTAGCAGCTGATGCCCAGGAGAGTTTCCAGATTTGTCTGATGGCTAATTCTCGTTAATATTTTTTTGCATAAAATATTCAAAACAGATTCCTTAGCAGCACATTAGAGGTGTTACTTCACCCCCTCATTGCTGTACCTCAAAATGTGCTGAGCGCAGCTCAATGCAGAGTATGCAGGACAGGATTCTGGCACAACGTACAGCACCGGGAGCCGTGCGGTAGGTGAGGGTGCTGTGCTGCCATTACCGGGGCACGGCCCAGTGAGAAGGACATCACTCTGAATCTACCAGTACTCCTGATTTCACAGCAAACACATAGAGATTTATTTTTCTCATGGATGGACTCATCAGTTATCTATTACTTTCATGAATGTTTATCTCTCAGATCCATCTAATATTTCATATATCTCTCTCATATCTATCTATATCTTTCACTGATATCTAGATTTCATATCTATCTATCCTTCTTTATGTGTGTGTGTATATACACTGTATATATACATGTGGCGCCCTCGACTAGCCAGGTCGTCACAGGTACTACAACACAACACCCCCCACCCCGAGACAGGCACATCAGCCAGACACAAAATCCTTGTTGCCTCCCTCCAGGGGCTGATGTCCACACCAGGTGGGGTGGAGCCAGGCGGTTGGCCCCACCCACTGAGGAGTTCACAGTCCTGGAGGCGGGAAAAGGAGGGCAGTTAGTTAGGGAAGTGGAAGAGTGAGGAGTGAAGTGGAGTGGTGTAGGAGAAAACTGACCGTGTCCGGGTGTGTGGCCTGGGCACTAAGAGCAAGGTTGGCAGACGGTGGTGGCCGTCTGCAGGAGAGGCAGATCAACGCGGAACCGTAGGACCGGGGACGGGCGGTGGCCCGCCGGTACCGAACCGGGGAGCGAAGTGAAGCCAGCACACACCGGCAGGGCCTGCGGACCCCGACCAGGCTTAGAGTCGCCGTTAAAGAGGTCAAATCCGTTAGTGACCGGAACCCCAGGGGTTTCCTAACAGCCAAGACCCAATAGAAGGCAACCGTCCGCCCAGTAGAAGGAAATTAAGCTACCGCCACAGCTAGAGTTCCAAGGGCCAGAGCCTGCGGGCAAAAGGGCTCCTCCGGCGCATATACATGCTGGGGAGCGGGTTACCGTTGGGAAGCCATCGGGACCGAACATACACAAAGGTGCAGGGAAAGGCAGCCACCGCCAACTGTCCGGGAGAAGCCACAGCAGCCGGCTGCGGGACCCGTCCATCCAGCCGTTTGGCTTACCAGAGACTTTGCGTGCATCTGTTGCTGAGTGAGTACACCAGTGCTATCCGGCACCAAACTAGCAGCCCCTGCACCTCACCAACCCTGCCTCCCCGTCACCTCACCGGGCCCCGGGACCACCAACCCCTACCCACAAAGGGGGAAAACAACATCCCAGCTGCTCCCTGCCATCGCTCCCGGGCTCCCCGTCACCAGCAGCGGTGGTGCCCAACCTCACCACAACCTGTGGGTAGCGTCACGGACTAAATCCCCAAACCAAACCACCCCTTTCACTCACGGGCGAGGAGCGCCGCTCGAGTCCCCGGATCCGGCCCACCGCTCGAGCCACCGAACAGCAGCAGCGCCGGACCCGAGCGTTAGCGAGCGCAGCGCCCCGCCGCCTGCGACATACACATATACAGTATATATCTATATATATTTACTGTGTATATATATATATATATATATATATATATATATATATATATATATATACACACATACACACTATGCACCGTGTGTGTGTATATATTTTACAGCCCAAAAGTTTGGACACACCTTCTCATTCAAAGAGTTTTCTTTATTTTCAGGACTCTGAAAATTGTAGATTCACATTGAAGGCATCAAAACTATGAATTAACACATGTGGAATGAAATACTTAAAAAGTGTGACACAACAAAATATGTCTTATATTCTAGGTTCTTCAAAGTAGCCACCTTTTGCTTTGATTGCTGCTTTGCACACTCTTGGCATTCTCTTGATGAGCTTCAAGAGATAGTTACCGGAAATGGTCTTCCAACAGTCTTGAAGGAGTTCCCAGAGATGCTTAGCACTTGTTGGCCCTTTTGCCTTCACTCTGCGGTCCAGCTCACCCCAAACCATCTTGATTGGGTTCAGGTCTGGTGACTGTGGAGGCCAGGTCATCTGGCGTTGCACCACATCACTTTCCTTCTTGGTCAAATAGCCCTTACACAGCCTGGAGGTGTGTTTGGGGTCATTGTCCTGTTGAAAAATAAATGACGGTACAACTAAACGCAAACCAAATGGAATAGCACACTGCTGCAAGATGCTGTGGTAGCCATGCTGGTTCTGTATGCCTTCAATTTTGAATAAATACCCAACAGTGTCACCAGCAAAGCACCCCCACACTATCACACCTCCTCCTCCATGCTTCACGGTGGGAACCAGCCATGTAGAGTCCATCCGTTAACTTTTTTTACAAAGACACAGTGGTTGGATCGAAAGATCTTAAATTTGGACTCATCAGACCAAAGCACAGATTTCCACTGGTCTAATGTCCAATCCTTGTGTTCTTTAGCCCAAACAAGTCTCTTCTGCTTGTTGCCTGTCCTTAGCAGTGGTTTCCTAGCAGCTATTTTACCATGAAGGCCTGCTGCACAAAGTCTCCTCTTAACAGTTGTTCTAGAGATGAGAAGGTGTGTCCAAACTTTTGGACTGTACTGTGTGTGTGTGTGTATATATATATATATATATATATATATATATATATATATACATATATATATATGTCGCTTTAAATCTTTCTCTTCATATTTAGCTATTCCTGAGTTCTCATCTAGTTTTCTCTCTCTATCCATCATGTATTTCCATCTTCATTTTATCTATCATTTGATCTTACTCTTTTCGTCATAACTCATATCTAACTCACTTCATATCTTAAGTCTTAGATCTTCCTCTCTTCTTCATATCTATCTCTTCTTCATATCTATCTCGCTCCATATCTATATCTCTAGATCTTCCTCTCTTCTTCATATTTATACTGCTCCATATCTATATTCCTATATCTTCCTCTCTTCTTCATATCTATACTGCTCCATATCTATATTCCTATATCTTCCTCTCTTCTTCATATCTATACTGCTCCATATCTATATTCCTATATCTTCCTCTCTTCTTCATATCTATATCTTCTTCATATTTATACTGCTCCATATCTATATTCCTATATCTTCCTCTCTTCTTCATATCTATACTGCTCCATATCTATATTCCTATATCTTCCTCTCTTCTTCATATCTATACTGCTCCATATCTATATTCTTAGATCTTCCCCTATTCTTCATATCTATCTCGCTCCATATCTAGATCCCTAGATCTTGCTCTCTTCTTCATAGCTTTTCTGCTCCATATCTATATATCTAGATCTTCCTCTCTTCTTCATCTCTATCTTGCTCTATATCTAGATCCCTAGATCTTGCTCTCTTCTTCATCTCTATCTTGCTCTATATCTAGATCCCTAAATCTTCCTCTCTTCTGCATATCCATCTCGCTCTACAGTATATCTATATTCCTAGATCTTCCTCCTTTCTTGATATCTATCCAATTCCATATCTATATTCCAAGATCTTCCTCTTGACTTCATATCTATCTTGCTCTATAACTATATTCCTAGAGCTTTATCTCTTCTTCATATCTATCTCATGTCTATCTGATATCTATCTCTATCTCTCTATCTTCCTCTCTTCTTCATATCTATCTTTCATATCTATAATGTATCTCTATTTATTTATCTATTTTTATAGCTATGTCCCTCCATTTTCTAATATTTATTTCCCTCTATTCTTCATATCTATCTCAAAACAATCTTTCATTTCTATATCCCTTTATCTCCTTCACTTCTTCATATCTATCCATCTATCTATCCATCCATCGACCTATCTAGATGACTAAAAGAAGGCAGCACTCCAAAAGTAACAAAAAACTGTGGACTTAATTTGCCTATGTGGCAACGTTTCGGTTGTTAACCAACTTATTTCATGGACAAAGCTGCTTTGGATGGCTTTGCACCCACTTTATCATTTGTTTTGTGCTTTTCCAGTTTTTTTTTTACTTATCCCTCTATCCAGAGAAATACCATGGGCCCGGTTCATAATAGTTTCATCGTGTTTAAGGTTGAAGGTAGACCTAGGTCCATCAAGTTCAACCCATGACCTAACCTAACATGTTGATCCAGAGGAAAGCAAAAACCCCATGTGGCAAACACTAAGCTCCATATTAGGGGAAAAATTCCTTGCCGACTCCACATACGGCAATCAGACTAGTTCCCTGGATCAACGCCTCATCTCAAAATCTAGTGCACACTGGTCTTGATGATGGGCTGGAGTCAGATGTTCTTGACTCATGAAGAGGTGTATGCATCTTCATAAATCGGGTCGATCGGAGAAGTGGCGCACACCTCCATGTGCACCTTTCCCCAAATCCTCCTCTAGTCTTTGCTGGAGTAATATTTGTGGTATAGTGAATGCCATGGCTTGTCCTGAATCTGACGAGCAGGTATCGAAAAAGCTCTGTCCACTTTGTCGGAGTCGGGTGAAATTGGCAGAGAACGCCAAATGTCGCATCATTTTAGCACAGCCACCACTTGTGCCAAAATTATGGCTTAGTATAGTGGCATAAAGGCTTTGATGAACGGGGCCCTATGTCTTTAGTCAATATATATCCTTGTAGGAATTAATGGAACTTCCAAATCCTTCTTGCTTGTCTTGTAGACCTGTCAACCTCTGCCTGCAGCTCATAAATGGCAGCTGATGGTGAGAAAGGGCAAGAACGGGGGAATCTGAAATTAGATTGAGAAACAACGAATCCTGGTCCGAAGAGGTGCAAGACAGAAATCTAAGAAACTAAAACAAGGGCTGGCTTATTTGGTAGAGTAGCCCCCACGCTTCAGCCGGAGTGGTGTCTTGTAGTCTCCGCTGTTAATTTGTCCTGGCATTTGTGCTTTGACTACCTGTCAGATTTCTCTGCTTCTAACACTGGTGACAATAAAGCTGACGTCTCCCTCTGACACTGAGCAGGGAAGAAGCGCTGCAAACATTACTCTGTCAGCTGGTGAAATAGAATTCATTCCCAGTCTCAAGAGACATTTTAAAGATATACATGTTATTATAGCAAATGTACTGAAAGCAATGAGGCACTAAGATAAGGACAGGAGGTCATTCCTCTGGATATCACCTCTCCTATCCTAGACACTTATGCAATGTTAACTACTTCTTACTAGAGAGATGTGAGGAAACTTGGAATAAAACAATGGATATCACTGCAGGATTTCCATATAATCAATGGCTTCCAGTGCAGGCTACCCCTACCATGATGGGGCTGGAACAATGTGCAACGTACTCTTATGTATCATGGTGGACCCGATGATGGGTCCTCCACCACTCTATACAGGGATAAACTACTCAATAGTCATAAGCGCCAAAAAAAACCAAGAAAATTATATATTTGGAAATTTATGGTTGGTCAGTATAGAAACCTCTATAAAGGGCACCATTTCCTTTGGCATATCGAGCATTTCTATACTGCATTTTTTGGACATGAAGTAATACTTAATTTCCCCTGTGGTGGCGCTGCAGGGAAACTGGACTCTCTGAATTTAGAGCAGCCACACACCGGACGATCGGTTCATCGTTCTACCAAAAAAATAATTAGGCATGGCTGTGACGACATGGACTCTCATGGGTTAAAGTTACTTAACATTCAGCCAGACTATTGTTCTTATGTGTGCTAAGTCATGTTTGCTTAGCTATTGCTCTCCAGACTTTTCCAGTAATCATTGTATTGTAGTTGTGTATTGCTAATGTGATTACCTTAGTAGCCATTGTCTAGTCGGTGACTTGCTGACTCTATGTAGATATACTGAGTCTTTCTATGCACATCATTTAAATGAACATTATCCATGCAGCTTGAAATTCATCCAATGGGAGAAGCAATCTTGTCCAACCAATCGATGAGGACGCAGTGTATCCTAAGGGAAGGTTATGGCTATAAAAGGGACTTCTTTAAGCCACCAGCGTTGATGAAGGTTGATGGATGCTGATGGATCCAGTCTAAGCTCTTTGGAGCTGACTAGAGGATCAAGATATCTTATGGCTTCAATCTAGGGGCTCCGGTTCCGGTTGGAGACCATATCCGCAGCCTAGGGATTTCGACTCCGGCTGCCAGGATTAGATCATCATAACAGGACTACCTAAGGAGGACACTCAGGTTGGGACAATCGGTCACCTGGCTACAGACTTTGCAGACCTCACACAGCTTCCTAAATCTGGCGTTATTCCAGTTACGGTGGGTGCCCGCCAAAAGCGGGGTGCTGCTGGACTGGAGTAAGTGGCCCTGGAACCTCTGAGGCAAGGACATTCTAAATCCCTGGTGAGCCAGCGGAAGGGTGAGACTCTGTTGCCTGTTACATTTGTGTGTTTTGCTGGTTATGTGTTATGTGCCGTTAATTGTTTGGGGATCCAATAAAGTCTAATTATTGTGGTTCCCTCACCCTGTGTTGTCTGAGTAGTGTTACGCCCATGGTTAAGGAGGCCGGCGTTCAGTTGGGATGAGCCCTGAGCCATGCTGTCTTTCTAAAGGCGGCTGGTTTTAGTGGACGAGAGCACCCACTGAGCCCCGTGTCTCCACAATGGCCTCTTTAAAAACAAGATTTGGCAGCTCTGATTTCTTAGGATATTTTTTTACTACACAGTAGAAAGTTTACAAAGGCATACTCCAAATGTATTTGAATATAGTATAAAGGGGAGTTGTCCCCCAAACAAAGTACATTTTAATCAATTGACATTGGAATAAAAATAAATTCCACAATTGGATGTGTTAAAAAAAAATGTTCCCGTGCTGAGATAATCTTATATATGTGTCCCTGCTGTGTACTGTGTAATGGCCGTGTCTGACTGTACAGGAACATGGTCTGCTCCAACCACATCTCCTGGGCAGGAGAGGAAGTAGAAAAAGTATACATACGCAGAGAGGGAGGGAGGGGGGAGGGAGGGTATTGGGGTTTTGTTCTGATGATTGTAAAATTATGGTAATTGAATCTCTAAAACTTGTCATTATTATTGTTGACAAATATTGTATGTTACAAGTTCTTCTTCTTTTTTTTTTTTTTTGAAACATAATAAAAAGAAGTTTAGAAAAAAATAAGTATACAGCATGGAAATATACCTGATTCCTTCTGTGAGGTAAAACATTTCCCTGCCTGTCTTATCACAGGAGTGAGTTTTTCTGACTCGTCCCCACTCCTATGAGCATCTCATAAATCAAGTCTGCGACATAGGAGTTCAGTGGCAGCCGAAGCTACTACCTCCCTTTCCTGATTTATGACGGGTGCAGACATGGCAGAAACACAGACTCCCGTGATAAAACAGTCAGGCAAATGTTTTACTTTAGACAAAGCAGCAGCAGTAAGCCACTGCTATGTCACCTGTATATTCACTTATTCTTACTCCCCTGCCCAGGAGTTGTGGTATGATCAGACCATGTCCCTGTACGGTCAGATACGGCCATTACACAGTACACAGCAGGGACACATAGATAAGATTATATCAGCACAGGAACATTTTTTTAAAACACATCCAATTGTGGAAATAATTATTATTCCAAGATATAATTATTAAAATGAACTTTCTTCATGGGACAACCTCTTTAAATGTTCACTATTGCTTGCACAAATAAATAGTATATTTCAATATACAAAACTTTGTCATATATCTTTATCAGAGAATTCTGTTTCTTTCTCCACTTATGAGCCCCTTCTTCCCTTGTCTCCTAAACTCACCATCCACTCTGAAGAAAATCAGTTCAACTCCATCTTGGTCAAAGCAAGACACCATTGCCAGAACAGTTGCGTATCAGGTTACACAACAAATTGAATTATATATGGATAAGGGAAGGCAAAGGAGGTGTGAGGAACACAGGCAGACCGATTTAGCTTATCCCATAGCTGTAATCACAGCTACACTGCTCAGTACTGCAGTATAATTTCCTCCATGCTGCTGCTTTTGGCCATGTCCTAAACTAAGAGTGAAAAGGATTCCCTCTGTTTCTGTGTGTGGTGGGTATAGGAGATAATGTAAAATAGCGGCTCGTCTCCACCCACTAGCTCAGAGAGAACTGAATATTATAGATACAGCCTATAAACGGAGTAAATTACTGATAAATGTGGGAAGCAAGTCATATAATAATCAGACGTGGTTATTCCTCAGCTACATAGCCGACAGCTTACACTGTTACGTGAACCAACTTTATAGGTACTTTTTAAAAAAGTAATTAAAGAGAATCTGTCAGCAGGTTTTTGCTCCGTCATCTGAGATCAGCATAATGAAAAGACAGAGACCCTGACTCCAGCGATGTGTCACTTACTGAGCGGTTTGCTGTCATTTTGATAAAATCAATATTTCTCTGCTGGAGATCTAGCAGTTATACAGAGCTCATGAATATGCTGGACTACCTGCAGCATGCCAAGTAGTCCTGTAATGATAATCTCCTGCTGATTAAACTGTGATTTTATCAAAACTACAATATGCAGCTTAGTAACTGACACATCGCTAGAATCAGGATCTATGCCCCTACATTATGCTGCTCTCACATTAAGTGTTAAAAACCTAGTGACAGAGTCCCTTTAACACTAGAAGTCCCAGGAATTAAGAGCTCCATAGGGTTCCAATGGTAGAAATGTTAAATGACCCCTCTCTGGGACTTCTAGTGTTAAGGACGACATGTCAATTAGGCTGGGGCCACACAAGGATTACTGCAATCCCCTCGCATGACACTCAGCTCATGCTGGCAGTACAGCAGAGCCGAGTGTAATGCGAGTGTCCTGAGAATGAGGTCCGATTGTGCGAGCGGACCTCAGCTGTGGGGGGCGGGCCAGCACTGAGGAGGGGCGGGTCGGCACTGAGGAGGGGCGGGCCAGTGCTGAGGAGGGGCAGGCCGGCGCTGCGGAAGGGCAGGAGGGATTTATCTCCCTCTCTCCTCCATAGCCGGCTATTGCCATTCTCACCCTGAACTCGCAGTACACCGGTGTACCGCGAGTGCAGTGCGATTTTTCTGTCGCCCCATAGACTTGAATGGGTGCGAGAGAAAACAGGATCGCATTACAGTTGCAGCATGCTGCGATTGTTTTCTCGGTCCAATTAGGGCTGAGAAAATAATTGCTCATGGGTGTAGGCACACAGGCTAATATTGGTCCGAGTGGAATGTGATGATTTATCGCACTCCACTCGCACCGATTTTCATGTCGTGTGGCTTAGGCCTTACCCTGACATTTGTGTTTTAGGAAATACTGTGTTTTCACCCCAAAACAAAATAACAATTTTGGAGCACCTAGTCAAAGAATACGACATTGTGCTATTTTTCTTGGAAATGCACAATCCCGATGACAACTATGTGTTACTCTTGTAACTTTAGGCTTTGTCCCTATAATCTCTAGTACCAAGGTTTTTATTTCCGAGATTTGGAGTAGTACTGTAGTGCCAAAGGGAATAGTATTGCTCGCTTGCGTATGTAGTCATACAGAGAAGGAAGAGTAACAACCTAATAGTGCATACTGAGAAAAAATAATATAAAATTTGTATTTCATTTTTTATAAGAGACACTTTTAGAGTATGTGCGCACACTGCTGATTTGGTGCACCAAAAAAATGCATGCGTTTTAGGTGCATTTTTTGGTGCGTTTTTCTGCCAGAAGGTTTCCCCCAATTAGCAGTGTGCGTACATACCCTAAAAGTTGTTTGGTTTTTTTTGCCATGCGTTTTTTTTTTTTTAATTAAGTTAATGGGTGGAAGGGCTACAAAACGCAGGAAAAAATGTGCCAACAATTGACATGTTGCAGTTTTAGCTTTTTTTAAATCAAATCTGCAAGGACAAAAAAAAGCAACATGTGCACAGCACTTCAGAAATCTCATTGACTTTGCTGGCTTCAGGATAGGCGTGCGGATTTTGGTGCTGATTTGTCAAAAAATGCATCGTAAAACGCATTAAAAAACCCGCACCGTGTGCACATAGCCATTTTTTTCCCTGCAAAGCGCATTGATGAATATGTTGCAAGCCCTTTTCTTTAAAATATGTTTGCAGCAGTCATTAGTCGACCCGGGAAATGGTGCACCGCCATCATAAATATGGAGCACACTCAACGTCATTTTTAGGTCAACCGCGCAATGACACGTGAAGCCCCAAAATGCACCGCTGCGCCGGTAACAAAGGGAATGAAAGCCCTAACAAAAATGTATTTGAAGAGTCGGCCGGTAATGAATACAGTAGCTCATACTGTTTGATACCCAACAGATTTTAGAAAGATGGGGAGTCCCTGACTTGTCCTGCTGCCTTTAGATCCCAGTTAAAGGCTCACAGCTGTTCCTCCGCAGCTTCAGACAGCGAGCCAAGGAGGGATCTGCTCTCCAATTTGCTGAGACGGAGCTGTGCCACCTGCGCTGTGTGTGTGACAGGGCTGACATACTATACCGGTAGGAAGGGGGAGTGCTGGTGACACTTTTTATTCATGGTGCCGAACGCCCTTGTAATGATCAGCCCTGCTGGATGTGTGTGCGCCAAAGCTGTCCCTCAGACGAGAACGCAGGCATCTCTTTCCACCGGCTTATTAGGTACTCCTTGCAGCCTAACGAAGAGAGCAACTGCCGGGAAATCTGACTGTCAAATCAAATCCTCCAGGGCAGCTCGGATGCACAGCGTCGTCTCATTTATACAGCAGAGTGGTATTAATATAAAGGTGGAGAGCACCGGGGACTTTGCTGTTGGTCATTTCTGCAGCGAGGCAGGCCCCGGCACTGCGTGTCACTCACTAATCACACTGCTTATGGATTTGTGCAGCTGCTGCTCCAAACACACATAATAGAGGGCGCATGGGAGAGAGGAGATGCTTCCCACCGCGACGTGTGCTTTCAAAGTGCTGAAACAAACGGAAAACACGCACAATGTGTTGCCTCCGCAAAAATAGCCCCCTGTGTTTCGACATATCATAGACATGCAGCATCAGCACAATGAATGCAAATATGGACAAGAATATCCAGTCGACGGGATGAGCCGCGGTGTGGGGTGGAGTGGGGGGGGGGGTTGGTTCCTTGGAAATCTTTGAGATCACAAAATCAGTGTCATCGGGGTAATGACCTATAAACAGATGGGTACGATGATAATGGAAAATTTTCACTGCAAAGGCTTAAAAAAAGAATGATATTTTACATTTGGTGGAAGGGTAAAATAATGCACAAATGAAAGAAAAAGGAAGTCAGCAACAATCTGGGTTGAATAAAAAAACTTGACGTCAATCTTAAAGTCCATAAAACTTAAAACCACAAAAGTGGAGGCAGCACTAACGCGTTTCTGGCCTACGATGTGCTCTTAGTCATACATGAACACATGGACATACAAAAAATGCAGAATGATACAATCAATTGCTTAATGACCAATGTGGATGTCAAAAGACAACCCATAGGATGATATTTAGTGGCTATTGTGAAAGGGTAAAATAATGCTGTATTTCCATGCTATCGCAAAGGCATCTGTAAAGCGCTGTGGATATACAGTCATATGAAAAAGTTTGGGCACCCCTATTAATGTTAACCTTTTTTCTTTATAACATTTTGGGTTTTTGCAACAGCTATTTCAGTTTCATATATCTAATAACTGATGGACTCAGTAATATTTCTGGATTGAAATGAGGTTTATTGTACTAACAGAAAATGTGCAATCCGCATTTAAACAAAATTTAACAGGTGCAAAAGTATGGGCACCTCAACATAAAAGTGACATTAATATTTTGTAGATCGTCCTTTTAGCTTTTAATAAGTTCCTGGATCCTGGATGAAGGTATATTTGACCATTCCTGTTTACAAAACAATTCCAGTTCAGTTAAGTTTGATGGTCGCCGAGCATGGACAGCACGCTTCAAATCATCCTACAGATTTTCAATGATATTCAGGTCTGGGGACTGGGATGGCCATTCCAGAACATTGTAATTGTTCCTCTGCATGAATGCCTGAGTAGATTTGGAGCGGTGTTTTGGATCATTGTCTTGCTGAAATATCCATCCCCTGCGTAACTTCAACTTCGTCACTGATTCTTGCACATTATTGTCAAGAATCTGCTGATACTGAGTTGAATCCATGCGACCCTCAACTTTAACAAGATTCCCGGTGCCGGCATTGGCCACACAGCCCCAAAGCATGATGGAACCTCCACCAAATTTTACTGTGGGTAGCAAGTGCTTTTCTTGGAATGCCGTGTTTTTTTGCCTCCACGCATAACGCCTTTTTGTATGACCAAACAACTCAATCTTTGTTTCATCAGTCCACAGGACCTTCTTCCAAAATGTAACTGGCTTGTCCAAATGTGCTTTTGCATACCTCAGGCGACTCTGTTTGTGGCGTGCTTGCAGAAATGGCTTCTTTCGCATCACTCTCCCATACAGCTTCTACTTGTGCAACGTGCGCTGTATTGTTGACCGATGCACATTGACACCATCTGCAGCAAGATGATGCTGCAGGTCTTGGAGGTGGTCTGTGGATTGTCCTTGACTGTTCTCACCATTCTTCTTCTCTGCCTTTCTGATATTTTTCTTGGCCTGCCACTTCTGGGCTTAACAAGAACTGTACCTGTGTTCTTCCATTTCCTTACTATGTTCCTCACAGTGGAAACTGACAGTTTAAATCTCTGAGACAACTTTTTGTATCCTTCCCCTGAACATCTATGTTGAATCTTTGTTTTCAGATCATTTGAGAGTTGTTTTGAGGAGCCCATGATGCCACTCTTCATAAGAGATTCAAATAGGAGAACAACTTGCAAGTGGCCACCTTAAATACCTTTTCTCATGATTGGATACACCTGCCTATGAAGTTCAAAGCTCAATGAGGTTACAAAACCAATTTAGTGCATTAGTAAGTCAGTAAAAAGTAGTTAGGAGTGTTCAAATCAAGGAATTGATAAGGGTGCCCATACTTTTGCACCGGTCAAATTTTGTTTAAATGCAGATTGCACATTGTCTGTTAGTACAATAAACCTCATTTCAATCCAGAAATATTACTCAGTCCATCAGTTATTAGATATATGAAACTGAAATAGCTGTTGCAAAAACCATAGGGGTGCCCAAACTTTTTCATATGACTGTAATAGCACTATATAAGGAAAATAAATAGAATAAAAGAAAAGGCACAGTGGAAAAGTGAAATACGGCATTGAAATAGGAAAGGGTTATTTACAGACTGTGGAATACCCTACCACAAGACACTAAAACAGCATTTATAAAAAGAGGTGGAGGCTTTTCTCACAACTAATGGAATTGATAGAGAATGTGTAACTGGTGGAGTACTTCATGGACCTCTGTCTTTCCTCAAGCTATGTGACTAGATATGCCATCACATGATTGTTGGGGTCTGATTCTGGGACCACCATCGCTTCTGCAAAAGAATGGACCATGGAGTTATAGGGCATGTGGCTCATTAAGGGAACATCAGCACCACCCCTTTCAAAGGAAGGTGGACATGCTATAATGGTAACTGGTTTATAAAAGATAGGGGCACCGCTCCTCCCAATGTGGAGTCTTCAGGTGGTGCCAATAAGCGGATAATCTTTGACTCCAGATGAAGGGAAGTCTACAAGTTGGTCAGAAAAAGCCATCACTCCACGGCCGATGCTGTTCCATGACACATCCGTACAAATCAGCTCTCCATTCCCTTTAACAATAGTTTGTCCTTGCAATATGGCATAATCAGCAATGAATGAATTAAAAAAGATTGTTTAGAAAAACAGCAGATTGTCTAGGGCACTAGTAGTTTATACATTTCCAGGAGGAATAAATGAGGAATGGCCGAACACCGGCTTCTAGGAAAAAATACTCCAAAATGTTTGGGGTGTTCAAGTATAGCAGAAATTTCAGGGAAGCAGATGATGGCATATACAACAGCTGCAGGCTTATGCTGCCTGGACTGTGTTGCGCAGACAGCAGATTACCCTATGTTATTTGGTAAAGTTTATGTCTGCAGTTTTTATATTTGCTGTATGTGTGACCCCTCTACCTTGTTAGTATCAGTTCTCCTCTTTATCCTCCATGTTGTTGATGATGCAGATAATAGTTGCTCTATGTTTCACGTAAAACCATTCAGTTTCCTGCAATACCTAATTACTGAAGATTCTGCTGAAAGCCGAAATCTACAGCAGTGGACTTTTTAAAAAAAAAAAAAAAAAAAAAAAAAGTATGAATCCGTATCCTTATGTTTTCAGTCACTTGGACGCCTTTTCTTGGCACTTGGTCTACAATCTTTATAGCACCACTCCAGCATTTGTTTTCTTGTTTCCCCATTGGAGTGGCACTTTAAATCTAAGTCCCCTGACCCCTGTCTTATACTCACCTTCCAGCAACTGCTATCAACAATAGTCTTTCATGGAACGCGCCAGAGGTCACAAATCAATACAAGTCTATGACAGCCTCGTTCTGACTCTCATAGACTTGTATTGAGAGCTTGTGACAGAATTTCTGACTTCTGTCAAGTCAGAAGTTATAGGCACAGAATGGAACTGCAGGATGGGAGCGGCGCCAAAAAAGGGGTGAAAACATTGGAGGGTGCTTATAAGACAGGGGACTTAGATTTAATGCTCCACTCCAGGCCTGAAAAACAAAACGCTGGCGTGGTCCTTGAAAAGAAGACTTGATAATCCCAACCCCAGGTAAATTTTGGCACATGCAAACCTTACAGGGACAAATATCCGTAATATTATCTAGTCCCCATATAATTTGCATCTTGTTGACAGCGCATAGCATTATACAAAAAAAAATGTCTAAAAATGAATTTTTGACGTCACATAAAAAACGCTATCCGATGATGAAAGGGCGTTCTGATAATTTGTTAGCTGATCACTCCTATGTTTATCAACATCATTGATCGGAAATGAGTGTTATTATGATGAGTGATGGCGCCTGTGCAAGATGTCAGGCTCTGTCACCTGCTCCCGCGCTTGAGATCTTGCTCAGGCCTAGTCATTCCTGAGGGCAGCACATGCGCAGATGGATAGTCCAGATCTTTCAATGTAATAAGTACATTATTGTACATGCGCCATCCCTGGAAAGACAAGACATCGGAAACACGGACTTATAACATAAAGGTATGGCAGTAATCATCAGTACCGGTACTTTACTGTGATGACATTATTTCGGGGTCTGGAAACCTGCTGCCATATTCCCTTTAAGAGTAATTTGTGACAACTGTAATTTGTGTCTCTGTGTAGTAAGATGAAGGCTTCGATTCCCAATATTGCGCCCAAGATGAAAACTAAAAGGATGAAATAGTAAGGTCCAGAATATTTCAACCTCGAACGTTCCCGTAGTCTACGGCAAAATGCATAAACCTGGTTGAGAAAACTCCAACTGGCCACAATCCTGTGAATGCGGGGACAGGGGCACAGGACTCATTTTGGTGATCTGTAAAGGTCCAAAAGATGAGACTAAAGGCTGCTTTACACCTTACCATTTCTCATGCGGTCGCATTTGCGATCGCCCCCGCCCCCATCGTTTGTGCGGCACGGGCAATTTCTTGCCCGTGTTGCACAATGTTGTAACCCCCCGTCACACGTACTTACCTTCCAAACGACCTCGCTGTGGGCGGCGAACATCCACTTCCTGAAGGGGGAGGGACGTTGGGCGTCACAGCGACGTCACGCGGCAGCCGGCCAATAGAAGCAGAGGGGCGGAAATGAGCGGGACGTAAACATCCCGCCCACCTCCTTCCTTCAGCACTGATGGCGGCCGCAGGTAAGCTGCCGTTCATCGTTCCCGGGGTGTCACACGGAGCGATGTGTGTTGCCCCGGGTACGATGAACAACAGGACGTGTGATTTTTAGAAAATGAGCGATGTGTCAGTGATGAACGAGAAGGTGAGTATTTCTGCTCATTCATAGCTGTCACACACTATGATATCACTAACGAGGCCGGATGTGCGTCACTTACGACGTGACCCCGCCGACATCTCGTTAGATATATCGTAGCGTGTAAAGCCCACTTAACTCGGATCTGGTGGAACGGTCAAGCAATTAATGTTAAACTGCCCAATCCTTTTATTCTCGTGAGCTAAATCGATGCTACAGTTCTCTGACAACCTCCATATTTTCGGATCAAGTCAAGTGTCGGGATGGGTAGGAGTGAGAGATTTCATCCAAACAAGTGTGCAGCCAACAACTATCTAATGGGAACGTCCGCCTAGTGCCATCTAATTCGGGAAGAAATCTGAAAAGGCAATATCAAGTCTTTAACCAGCCTTGCCACATCACTTGGGGTAAGAAGCCAAAGCAGACACTCCATTTGTGGGCACGTCTTTCGGGGTCTTTGCCCCTCATCAGTGCAAAGTAGACCTTGATAGAGGGTTTAAAGGGGAACATTTCTCCTGGTCAAAGCTGTCAAGCCATTGTAAGGACATTTATAGGCCATGCAATGCTCTTCTGCATGCCTATGTCTCCTTACACCTGCCTGGCACTCTTTGGAAGGAGAATAAAACATGTATCACACTTATATCAGATAGGTGATGTTAAACTTCAAACTCCAAGGCCTACACTGAACAATAGAATGTTGGCTATACACATTAGATAGGTGTCATCCAAACTGATTCTAAAATTCACCTTAATGGGCTAGCCGACTCTTCGCCGACGGCAAATGGGGGTTGAGATAATGATCAAGTTATTGGTTTTCAACTGCCCAATCCTTGTGTTTTCAGTAGATATGACAGCTGTTCTCTATCCTGACCAAGCCGAGCATTCGGAAAGGAGGGGGGGTAGATTTTAGCCAAACACAGTGTTCAATCAACAGCTGTCTAATGTGTATGACCAACCTAAGCCTACCTCCAAGCACCATTACTTCCCCTCCGATATGACATTAGGAGGAGTTTATTTCAAGCGGTGGTCAAGAATGTGCACTGCCCTCCTCCAAACTCAAAGAAAGGACCAGAGCTGATTTTGCCGTATAAAAAAGGTTGTGTTGTCTTAGACCGGTGAATTTCACTAGATGGCTCCTGCTCTTGGCTATGGTTTGGTTATGTTCAATGGTCGTCAAACAGCTTGATCAATCTGAGTTACAACTACTCTGAAACTTTCCGATTGTACCCTGAAATTTTTCTTCATGTGCCCTACAAAAGTTGTGGCTGATTTAAGCAGCAGGCAGAGTGTCGGCACACAACGCGTTCTCAGTTATATCTGAGTACAGAAATAAAGGCTGTATTTTCTTTGACCAGTGAATTTCACTAAATTGCTCCTGCCCTCGGCTACTGTTTGGTTATGCTCAATGGTTGTCCAACATCTTGATCGATCTGAGTTACGAGTACTTTGAAACTTTACGATTGTCCCCTGAAATTTTTTCCCATGCATCGTCCAAAAGTTGTGGCTGATATAAGCAGCAGGCAATGTGTCGGCGTACAATGCGTTTCCAGTTATATCTGAGTATAGAAAAAAGGTTGTGATTTCTTTGACCTGTGAATTTCACTAAATTGTTCCTGCTCTCGGCTACTGCTTGGTTACGCTCAACGATCTCCAAAACACATTGATCGTGACTACTCTGAAACTTTCCGATTTCCCCCTCAAATTTTTCCCTATATGTCCTACAAAAAATTGTGGTTGATACAAGCAGCAGGCAAAGTGTCGTGCACAACACGTTTCTAGTTGTATCAGAGTATGGAAATAAATTGTGTTTTCTTAGACCAGTGAATTTCACTAAATTGCTTCTGCTCTTGACTACTGTTTGGTTATGCACAACGGTCGTGCAACAGCTTGATCAATCTGAGTTACAACAACTCCGAAACTTTCCGATTTGCCCCTGAAATTTTCCCCCATATGTCCTAACAAAATGTTTGGTTACGCTCAATGGTCGTCCAACATCTTGATCAATCTGAGTTACGACAACTCCAAAACGTTCCGATTTTCCCCTGAAATTTTTCCCCATATGTCCTACAAAATGTTTGGTTTCGCTCAATGGTCGTCCAACATCTTGATCAATCTGAGTTACGACAACTCCAAAAATGTTTTTCCATATGTCCTACAAAATGTTTGGTTACGCTCAATGGTCATCCAACATCTTGATCAATCTGAGTTATGACAACTCCAAAACTTTCCGATTTTCCTCTGAAATTTTTCCCCATATGTTTTACAAAATGTTTGGTTACACTCAATGGTCGTCCAACATCTTGATCAATCTGAGTTACGACAACTCCGAAACTTTCCGATTGTCCACTAAAATTTTCCCCCATGCGTCCTAAAAAAGTTGTAACTGATATAAAGCTGCAGGCAGAGTGTCGACGCACAACGCGTTTCCAGCCAGCTGTGCTTCTAAGGCCTTCATGACATAAACTCAGCTCTCGCAGACACCGAGAGGCAGGGAAAGAACTGTTACAGTCAAGAATTTGCAAAGAAATAAGGCTGAGATAGAAAAAGGGAAAAACAAGACTAGAATTATACAGTTCGGCTAAAAACATGTCAGCTCCGATAATGAGTAATAGAAAGATATTTTACAGTAGACGTCATATTTCTTTATCTCCCTTCGTTTGATACCTGATCCGCTGAAGGAAATGTCTATCAAAATCTATTAAACTATTTGCTATCGTAAAAGGATCTTTTAGAACATTTCCTCTTCAATCAATCAGAATTGAAATCTAAGCTCTAATTTTCCCGCAGATCAATCAATTAGGTGAATGTTGAAGTGGCACAGCCCTGGGGCTGTTTAATATAAAGCTTTGCGTCTCGCTGTGAGCGCTGGATACCGGCTCAATGATGGGAGCTGAGAGCAGTGGAGAAGGCATGTAATTCAGGCAGCACTAACGCACATTTAGAATGGGAGAAATGCTAGGAGACGCTTCCGATTTAGAAAACCAGCCTCCTACACCGTCTTGACTGTGAAAGGATGATATTAAGGGAATTGCGCGGAGCGAGGCTTTGAACACTGCTCAGGGCAAAGAGAAAAGAACTTCCGTTTGGCTTAAAATCACAATTTAAACAAATATTTACATGCATATTCTCCAGGCGAAAACAACTGCTACTGGTCTGTCATTGCCCGCCGCTGCCTGAGTGCCCCCTCTGGTGACAGAAGGGTTAATGAGGTTAAGTTCTAACGAGCGCGCAATTCCGGGGATGTTTCGCCGACTGTATACATATTAACACATATATAATTGCATGAAATTACTGGAGAATAAATTAGGATTCTGCTGCGGGAAAAGGGTGAAAGCAGAGCAAGTGTCTATGAACGAAGATGCCAGGGATGTTTAGCATTGTATCGCCTGCCTGGATCCACAGACTCAGACGGGCTGTAATGGACAGGCTAGAGGGAAACCACTTCACCAAGCAGGACCCCCAGAACCCTGAAACCCTTTACCCCTTATACAGGTAATTGGAATTACACAGGGCCCTGGAGATCACTACCTGTGGAAGGATGCAGTCCGAGAGAGTAGTAGTCAGGCAGGGTCAAACAAGGAACTGCAGAACATGGACAGAATCGGCAGGCAAGGACGTGATCAGAAAATGTAGTAGAGGTCAAATCCGGTTCAGGCAGTGAGGTACATAAACAGCAGGAAGAAGGGTAGTCGGGAAACAAGCAAAAGTCAGAACACCGGAATCACAAAACAGAACAGGGCGGAACAGAAACCAGGAATACAGAACTATCTCTGGCAGTGGTCAGCAGACAGGAGGGGAATTAAGAAGGGTGCGGTGTCTTTTCATTGGCTGTAGCTGAATGATGGTAACTTCAGCTGGAAGACACACACCACCTATAGTCAGCCAGTGGTACTGCAGATCCCAAGGTAACCCAGCCTAGTGGATGAGCGGAGCCTGCGCCCACCGATGCCGCTGGCATCGACTCCTCTCCCATCACCAGCACCATCCACGGCAGGAACATGGCGTCGCCTGGCGATCGGAGTAGAAGTCGCTGGAGCGGACTCTGGCGGGGACGTAACAAGTATTCTCTATCATCACTTTACCTCCATGTGACCTGTGGCTGGTCAGGGCATGCTGTGTGTTGTAGTTTCGCAAGAGAAGAGGCATCGCGGGATGCTGCTTCCAGATAACAGATCTTACATTGGTCCCAAAGTAAATATGTTTAAGCTATATATACAGTTATATACCATATTCTTCAGACGACGATGCACCTTATAATGAGACAAAATACAGGAAAAACATATTTCATACTAATTATGAGATCCCTAGAGATGGAAAGAAGCGGAGGGGTGTTGACTGTGTTACTGTTGATTGTCCCTTCCCTGACTATTCTAGTTTCCCTTATCCTAATGCTTTCCCTTTCTTTTCTGTATGCTATCAAAATTTTTGAAAAATTCAATAAAAATAATATTGAAACTAATGTGAATGCACTAGTGTAGAATAGGACGGGAATAAATGTATTGTTTGTGTTTCTCTGCAGCATGTCTTACATACATATAGCTTTACAGCGCTCACATTATGTAACTCAGCTCTGCTGTATAATATACACACAGCTCTACTACATACAACACAAACTCAGCTCTCCAACACACACACAGGTCTACTACAGACAACACAAACTCAGCTCTCCAACACACACATAAATCTACTACAGACAACACAAACTCAGCTCTCCAACACACACATAGGTCTACTACAGACAACACAAACTCAGCTCTCCAACACACACATAGGTCTACTACAGACAACACAAACTCAGCTCTCCAACACACACATAGGTCTACTACAGACAACACAAACTCAGCTCTCCAACACACACATAGGTCTACTACAGACAACACAAACTCAGCTCTCCAACACACACATAGGTCTACTACAGACAACACAAACTCAGCTCTCCAACACACACACAGGTCTACTACAGACAACACAAACTCAGCTCTCCAACACACACACAGGTCTACTACAGACAACACAAACTCAGCTCTGCAACACACACACAGGTCTACTACACGCACACAACTCTACATTCATATATACAGCTCTAGTACATTAACACCCACAGCCCTTCTATAAACAGCCACAGCTCTGCCATAAACACCCACAGCTCTGCTATATACACCCACAGCTCTGCTATATACACCCACAGCTCTGCTATATACACCCACAGCTCTGCTATATACACCCACAGCTCTGCTACATACACCCACAGCTCTGCTACATACACCCACAGCTCTGCTGCACGCACACACACACAGCTCTGCTGCGCGCACACACAGCTCTGCTGCACACGCACACACAGCTTTGCTGCGCACACACACACACAGCTCTGCTGCACAAACAGCTCTGCTGCACGGGCACACACACACACACACACAGCTGTTGCACACACTCTGCTGCACACAGCTCTGCTGAACATATACAGCTCTGTTACATACACACAACTCTGCTATATCATCACTCACAGCTCTTCTATATTAACCCTCGGATGGGATTAATGTGCCTGAAAGGCGCTTCTCTTTTACTTTCATTTCTCCCTCCTCACCAGATTTTCAGGAAATCCCCTCTCTCCAGGTAGTCTCCTGGCTCTAGCTGCTGTGTGAAACCTGATACCACAGTTGGTCTGCAGAGCTTCAAGAGGGCAGATATACCTGTGCTGGCTTCTCAGGCTCATTGTTCCTGAACACATCACACTTTATAAGGTTGCTCTTGCTCTTTGCTCTGCAAATGTTTTTTCTGGGGAAACTTCAGGATCTAATTCTGAATAATTATTGTGTAATATTATTTTACGTGCTTTGAAATTATGCTTTTTTGCCAAATTTTTCTCTTTTTAATAACCGTTATGTGTTATAACTGGGGGCTATTTGGTGGGAGTTTTGAAATGTGTGTATTTCAGAGTTATTGTTTTGCACGTGATAATGTGTAGTCTCTTTTATTGCATCCCTATGAAGGCCTCTGATCACTTTCAGATCACTGAAATTGCAAACATTAGATATTATAGGTATTTTTCTAGCCTGCGCCTGACAGGCACATTATTCCCACTAAAGATAATGTTCCCACCAGAGGGTTAACACACACAGCTCTGCAACATTACACACAGCTCTTCTACGTACACACAGATCACTTGCACACTCTTAGCAGCGCTACATCAACAAAAACACACACAATTCTTCTACAGCACACACAAAAGCTCTGCAACAAACATAGCTCTGCTACATACACAAAGAGCTCTGCTGCATCAGCACACAGGTTTGCTACAGCACACAAAGCTTTTAAACACAAACATCTATGCTACATTAACACACAAACAACTCTGCTACAGCAACACACAAACAGCTCCGCTACATACATGCACACTGTCAGGACCTGCAGCATCCATGCAGCTTTAGTGATGTGCAGGTCCTGGTAGCTTTGTCTTCTACCCTGCACCATCAAGTTGATGTGTCGGACTGGAGAAGACACCCTGATTCCAGCAATGTTCACTTACTAGGCTGTGTGCTGTTTCAGTAAAATCAGTGTTTTATCAGTAGGAGATTGTTACTACAGGACTTGGCTTCTCCTGCCTCCTGGTCCAAGCACGCCCCCAACACTGATCAGCAGCTTGCAATCACTATACAGTGTACACAGAAAGCTGCCAGTCAGTGGCGGGGATAAACAGGGCTCAATATTGTGAGTTCTGCAGCAGAGAAAACTGTAATTGTATCACAACTGCTGCATGCAGTAAACTAAGTGACACATCGCTGGAATCAGGAAATAGAAAATCATATTATTCTGTAATAAAGAACTATAATGTGCCTGTTAGTTCCGAGGTCCTCCCAAGAATGTTATGTGAACACACTTCAGCCAAATGAGTGACTGACCCCGTAATGCCCGGAGTGGACGTGTTGAGTTCTATGGTCTCATGTGCATTGTGGACAGGTGTACGTTCTGTGTCATTTAACACAATTTAACCTTCCTAGCTCTTATCAGCAGGATGGGTGCGAGGCTGCTCTTTTTATACATAGTCTATGCAGAAAACTGCTCTGAGTGTGTTTGGTTGGTGATTGCATAGGATATCCCATGGTCAGAAACCACGCCACACACGTGTGAATTATCCTTCGACTGCTTACGACCCAGCTGAGATTGCGAAATAATTGGAAAAATGTCCTGATCATAGCAAGACCTTTTTTTTTTAAGGTAGTCTTTAAAAAAACCCTATCTATATATATATAATTGCCTTATTCTGTCTGTCTGTGTTGCTCCAAAATGACGTGATTACAGTGACAACCGTCGCCACACCGTGCGCGCTAAAGAACCTGCGACCAACAGCTCAGCTAACTGAACAGCCCGAACTACGGGCCGACAGGACGACGCCCGACACTTTTCCCTGCACCCACACGGAGCCCCGACTCCCCGGTGAGTGCTGCACCCCCGGGAGCCCACATCGGGAACCCAGCCGACACATACCCACCGCTCGCCTCCGCCCCCCCGCACACATTACCCCACTCGGCTCCACCCCCCGCACTCCGCCCTCCGCATGTATAAACTGAACACACACACACACACACCTGCATAGTCACCTGTCCCCAGCCATGCAGTCCCCGACACTGATGTCCTCAGCGCCATGGCCCCGCTCGGCTCCACCCACCCCGCACTCCGCCCCCCGCACACATTACCCCGCTCGGCTCCGCCCCCTGCATGTATACACTGAACACTCACACACACACCTGGATAGTCACCTGTCCCCAGCCATGCAGTCCCTGACACTGATGTCCTCAGCGCCATGGCCCCACTCGGCTCCACCCCCCCGCACTCCGCCCCCGCACACATTACCCCGCTCGGCTCCACCCCCCCCCGCACTCCGCATGGATACACTGAACACACACACCCCCCCTGGATAGTTACCTGTCCCCAGCCATGCAGTCCCTGGTACGGATGTCCTCAGGGCCATGGCCCCGCTCAGCTCCATCACCCCCGCACTTCGCCCCCCGCACACATTACCCCGCTCGGCTCCACCCCCCACACTCCGCCCTCTGCATGTATACGCTGAACACACACACACACATACACACCTGGATAGTCACCTGTCCCCAGCCATGCAGTCCCCGGCACTGACGTCCTCAGCGCCATGGCCCCGCTTGGCTCCACCACCCCACACTCCACCCACAGCACACATTACCCCGCTCGGCTCCGCGCCCCCCGCACTCCGCCCTCCACATGGACACACTGAACAAACACACACACCTAGATAGTCACCTGTCCCCAGCCATGCAGTCCCCGGCACTGACGTCCTCAGCACCATGGCCCCGCTCGGCTCCACCCACCCTGCACTCCGCCCCCCGCACACATTACCCCGCAGGATGGGGGCACATGTCAGGATGGTGGCTGCACCACGATGGGGGCACATACCAGCATTGGGCCACATCACAGCATCAGCATATTTTTACTTAGCTTTACACTGTTCATGGCCTTCTTTCATAACAAGCCATGGACATCATTAAACATTAGACTCATCTATTAAAACCGTTCCTTCTGTTGTTTGTCATTTTAAAACCAAATAATTATAAGAATACTAAATTACACCCAACCCATCCAGTCCATTCAATCTGCTGACCTATATACACATTCTAGACTACCCGATACGTTACAATCGAGCCACCTTC